>NC_073302.1:212313688-212486188 GCF_027595985.1 Sorex araneus
TTAGAACATCACCTTAGTGGGTGGTCGTGATCTTTCCTTGTAGCCAGGCCCTACCTTCTTGACACCACATTTGATACTGGCTACATGCCCAAGTACCAAACTTTTGTTTTTGTTGAGTGTGAATGAAAGAGGGACTGCAACAATCAGCAAAGCAAAAGGCATACCATCAGTGAGATTGTAACAGTCCGGTACATTATGGCTGCATTCCTTGTTAGTTAAGTCACTATGGTAAAATCCTTGGCAGGATTTTTTTTCAATAGTTTATTCATGATGTTCATTATTATGAGTTGTAAAGAGTATGAGAATTTCATTTTTAAAATGTCTTATGGAATGTATCACTTTCTTAGATCTTGTAGACATGCTGTGGAAACCATAACATAAAATATGAGTTACTTACAATAACTAATTTTAATCCCATCTGCTAAGTATGACAACATTAGCATTTCCACTTAATTAAAAACACCCTTAAAGCAGCAATGTTTTAATCACTCCATTTTATTTACTCTCCTCCGGTGTCACTTATAATTGTAACTTTTTATTTTTTAATAATGAGGGATTTTTTTTCTCCTTGCATCACACAAAAAAGTGCTGTCGATAATTAGCAGCCCTCTGTTATTAGTAGACTCAGGTGTCACAACTGTGTCTCATCCTCATTACAGTAAAAAATTTCACCTATCAGATTCATTATTGCTAGATAATGCGACTGAGAGCCTTTGCAGGCCCTCCAGAAAAGTAATTCAGCCAAGCAAAATTATCAGCTAATTATATTTAGAATCAAAAGCCCAACAACTATTTGCAGATAAATTGTATGAATTGAAGTGAATAGATCTGAATATTAAGATTCATAGATTTAGCAGATGATTTGTTAATTGGAATAAAAAGGTCATTTGCTAGTCATTTTAACAATAGATCAATTGGAACCCTATTTATTATTTAACTGGTAGTGCATAAGCATTGAAATGATTAATAATCATATTATTGTCATGAGATGATCATTTCTTTAAAATAACAAATACAGAAACTTATTATTATGAATTTTAGAAACTTCCTTTAAGATATCATGCCCTATTTAGTAGACTTTAAAACACAATCCTAATTTAAATAATGCATGTAATAAGTTTTTAGTATTTTAACAAACCAAAAATATAACCACAAGTGGTAGTGAGTAGTTTTGTCTCTTTTTTTTTGATGAATTAGAAATAAGATAATACACAAATAAAAATTCAAATCCAAAGTTTGTATATTTTTCCTTCCTAAATCAAATTTCTGTTTCCATTTCCAGCTTGCTATATTTTAATTAGCAGAGGTTTTTCTTTGGAAATGGCATGATACGTGTTCATACAATGACTCAAAATGTAACTTGGCCTGCAATTTTCTTTCGGGGAACAGAACACTCTAATTCAAATCCATTATTAAAAAGCAGATAACATGTGCACTCTCTGAAATGCCTGTGACTTCACTCTTTTGATTTCATGTAATTATAAGAGAATGTTCATATGTATTTGCTTTTCAACTGGCACAGCATTTTAAAACTGAGTGTCTTCAGATAAAGTGCATATTTTCTTTTGGTTCATAAAGAATACCACTGGTTTATGTTCTCAAAACTTTTGTGAATGCTTTATAATGCAGTCTCAGTGTAGTTTATAGCTATGCTTACGATAAGAATGTCCGTACATAATCTATGTATGTAGAGAAGAAAAATATTAGCTATTAGCTTGGATTTTGAGACTAATAATTGGTAACTAGATCTGGTGCTTCTCCAGTTTGTTATCTCTTAACTTCTATCAGTTCTCATGAAAACTTTGAACTCAGTGTTTTTCTAAACTTTGTAGCTCAAAGCAAATACTTTTCATTTAAACTAATTTTAGTTAAAATAATAAAATTGAGAAAACATCGCCCACTTAAAAACAGCTTAAATCTCATGTACTTTGTCACTGTAAATAAACAAGGTAAACATTGACATAACTTCAAATTATTCTTAGGTTGAAAAAAGATCCACAGTTCCAAATAAAATTCCGCCTTTGGTCAACATTTTGGATGCAATTCAAAGTTTCTCATAAAATAAACATATTTTAAAGAGTGTTTTGAATTTCACCGCATAAATCCTAGCCAAAAGAAATTACAGTGGTATCTTTAAGGTTTATTATATGTCAGATCAATAGCCATTATGCAGGACTAACACGACCTTCCAGATGCAATACCTTCCCCCTGCTTAACCCTTACTACTGTGACACGAAGGAAAACATCCTATAGGTGGTCCTCGGGGAAATCCTCTCACAAAGTGAAACTTTCTAGTTTCTTAGTTTACTAAGAAAAGTATTGTTTGCTGAAATGGAATGTGAGCTAAATTTTGAGTCCAGAAAGCAAACTGTTCACTAAGGCACTCTTCCTGAGACTTTTTCACTAAAAAGAGAGAATAGTTTTACCTTCTATATCATAAAAGATTATTTTTCAGCAAGAGCTTAAAATGAAAATGCCCCATCACAACAGATTGTAAATTTTTCCCCGATGCTTTTTTCAAAGTGCCACGATCATTTTGCTACAGCTCCAGTCTTAAAGTATTTGCTATTTTATTTAAACATTTTTGAAAAATGAACATTCTGGGGCTTGCAGCATTATTAAGAAAAGCTGTCCATACTTTACCATGTTGTTACATGTGTTTATCTGCTGATTATAAAATGTGTTAAACAGTATTTTAAAAACAACAAAAAAATGCAGAGCTGCGCTTTGATTAATTCAGTGAACAAAACATATGCTGTTGGTTCTGTTCTATGAAATTCATATAAGATCAATAAAATCTTTTAAAAGAGCAACTTTGGCTTTTAGGACTATACTGCCAACCATGTTTTTTGTCCCTGCTAACTCTGGGCTCATACTGTTAACTTAAGGCAAACAAAACCACTTTTTGGCTATGACAGTAATGTCTTTTTACTGTGTTTTAATCTTCTAAAATTTCTTTAGGTTGGAAGCTGTGTACTGCGGTTGTTATCCACTCTGTCCCAAAGATTTGGTTTATCCTGAAATATTTCCAGGTAGCTACTCTTATGTACTTTCATCTCCGTTGGACTTTAATATATGATTTGTGCTAAATTAGAAAGTTTGAAAATAAACTTCGGCAGGAGCAATTGTTTATTTGGCAAGTCAACATGTTAGTGTTAAGGAAATTTTTATGTGTTTTAATACATTAGAGTAAGCGTATATTTACCATCTGTTCTTTTAAGATAACAAAAAAGCAAGTTTTCAAATAGCATTCTTCATTGTTAGCATACACATCCCATAATGATGGATTTTTATAAGCAGGCCAATGTTACTGCGATTGCTTACAGATTTTTTTTTTAATGATATACACAGAGAAAAATCGAGGACAGAAAGTCACACCAAATTATTTAAACAATTGACTAGTTAATAATATGCAACTGTTGTACAGGGTACACACGGCTATAGTACCAGTTCTTTGAAAAAAATCTCATCACTAAATATATCACATATGCATTGTGTTACATTGGAATAATGTATTTTAATCACCCAAAGGAGATGTCTAAACAGCACAACTACACAGTCTTATTTAGCATTAAACATCCTTGTGAGCTGAGGTAACCTTATAAAATCATGCTTAAATAATGTAAAACACGAGGCGGCACAGAGCAATATGCATTTTTAATTAGTAAAGTGACTAATATAGAGTGTGTGCTTTGAGGTTTTTGTTTCATTAAAAATGTATCTGTTTTTCCTGCAGCTGAATATCTGTATTCTACACCTGAACAGCTCTCAAAAAGGCTCCAGAATTTCTGCAAGAGACCAAATATTGTAAGAAAACATCTCTATAAGGTAGTTATTGAGAAGAGATCTGTAGGGTGAAAATGCCATATTGAAGTACAAAGAAAAATCTTTAAAAAAACACATTTAATTAACATACTAATGTTTAAAGGAGACATGCTAAGGAGGAATATTAGTTGTTACACTAACAAGGATTAATTAAACTGGATGCCAGTTGTATTAACCTAGGTCTTATGAAATACGTGCACTTAATGCACGGTGTACATGCTTATTTTTTTTTAATTTATTGTTTTCTAAGATGACCGTCCTTTACATTTAGCCCCAAGAGGCTTATAAAAATGAACCTGGATTAACGTAACTCATTAGTTTAAAAGGAAGTAAAGGAAAGATTCTACAATTATACTAATGAAGATAAGCCTTTCTTCCCATCATAATGAAATCTTGAGGCCCCAAAAACTCAGGTGAATGACATTGGTGAAGCTTGGTGTTCATTTTTTAACTATTTTAAACATGGTTTCCCTTATTTGTAAATGACATTTTAGAAAATGACTTAAAAATCCTGAGTTTGTCTAGAGCTGGACTGTAAGTCTCTCTGGAGGGCAAAGGCGTGTCATTTCAATAGCATAATCAGTCAGTTCCCTCATTCATCATCATTTTTCTTTAGTTTAGATTAAAAATTTTTACATTGTTGAAATAGCAACACAACGAGGCCCCGCTAAAAGTCTAAGTAATTGAAAGAGGATAAATCAGCTTTATGAGTGCTCAAGGTGGTTCTAGGCTATGAGTAATATACCTTTTCATTTTCCTTGAACATAACATCTTCACTTTATATAAATCCAGTTTCGTTTACAACCTAGCAGTTTTCTAATTCAGCAGATTTTAATTTTCCTATGTCAATCTGTAAGCTTCATACATAAGTTGTAAGCTAACTACTTGAGTACTCTGACCTTGCTTCTCTCCTTTTGCTTTCCATGGCCTAACATATATATTTACATAGTGATACATCAAAACATGACTTTGTTTCTGCAGGAAACAGTTAAACTTAAAAAAAAAAAGGGAGAGAACCAAAAATGCAATTTAACACCCAATTTCAAGCTCATTATCTTTCATTGTCTATTAACTTGGCAATGGTTCAGAAGGTAGCTCATAATAGTTTAAAATGCTGACTGAACAGTTCCAGGCGCAGTATTACTCCTTGAGTCAATACGATTGTGTCTTATACATGGGAAGCTCCGCAAGAAAAACAGCCCTCCAAGGTTTACCTCCAAATTTCCTTTAAAAAAAAAATTGTAATATCTGTTTGTGTCAAATAGTACTCCAGTACGTTCCCATGTGATAGACTATCAAAATAAGCTGATTATAAAAATAGAAGAAATGCAATAATAAATAATAATGCAAATGGACCTGATGTCTGTCTGTAACTCAGAACTGATCTCAGTTAGTTTACTATCAAACGACCGGCCCTCCTCCAACCCCCAGTAAATTTTTGGTAACAAAAATTTTTGCAGTTTTATTGAGATCTAGTTGAGATATAGTGCTGCATAAGTTTAAGGTATATAGCATTAAAATTTGATTTGTAGATATTGTAAAACAAATGTCTTAAGTTTGGTTATTATCTCTTATCCCAGTGATTTAAAAAAAAAATACTTGTGATGAGAATGCTAAATTACAATTCTATTTTCACCATCAAAATTTATCCATTTTTTACTTTGCTTTAAGCTTGGGTCTTATTATCGCTATTGATTTAAAGCTACAATTTTTAAATCCTTTCAAAAGTTGCAGCAACAAGTTGCCTTAGTTACAAAAGAAAACATCTCCAGTAGAAATATTTAAATACGGCTACTTCCATAACATGGATGTAATTATTTACTATACAAACAACTTCTGGAAAAACTCAGGAAAAAAGTCAGCTTTAGTGGTTTTGTTATTAATAAATCAAATTGTTCTTCATTCAGGTTAAAAAATGACAAGGATATTATATATTACTACTTTTTCTATATATATATTTTCATTCTGTACATTTTAAGATCCTCCAGCTTAAAGCTTTATAAATTAGTATTTCTTACAGGAGCAATTATAAGAATTTAAATGTTAATTTACTTTTGTAAATTATGGGTGTTTTCTTATAAATTTATTATGCTCTTCTATATATGTCCTTGTATATAGATCTGAATGCTATATCTAAAATTAATACCAATAATTAATAAATAGTCCAAAAATTAGATGTAATCAAGAGCTTTGTGAAACAACTGTTTGAACAAACTAATAAATAGCACAGATTTAGTTGAGTTTTTTATTATAAGATTTAGAGCCAAACTTTTTTAAGCCTTTTAAAACTTCTATTTAAGATATAATAAGTTACAATATTTTTGCCACATTTTATGATTATACACATTTTCAGGTAGCATTTGCTTTCACTAAAAAAACAGTCATTTTCTCTATCATTGCATGAAAAGAAAAGAAAAAAAACTATCTTAAAGTCTTTTATGTGTACTGTAAAGTGAATGTTAGAGTTTATTTTAATTTTATTCCATTGGACAGTGCTGTTTTGCTTTTATAAAACATATGCTTCTAAGATCTAAAAGGATAGAATGTCACAGAACTCTTTAATTTGCTCCTTTTACATTTTTACACCTTACACTTTTTTTCTTAAAAGTTTACATTTTAAAATTATCTCAACTGCTTAACATATAGAGTTCACTTTAGGATAGGCTTTTTCATATGGATTCACACTTAGAAATTTAATGACTAGAATAAGGCTACTAACACTTGGCTTTCTTCTCACATGAGACATTATACTTTCAATATGAGTGAGAGTTTGGGGGCTACAACTTGAAGCAGGATTTGAAACAGAATGCTTTAACTGAAAAACAGAAACAGAATTTATCCTTTTTTTTTTTCTTAAAGTGACTCTTTCTACTACCAAAAAAACTCTCCATGGCTTGTTACCTGAAATTATTTCAGGCTTAAGATGTTCTAATTACTCTGTTTATGTGTATATGTGTCTGTCTTTCTGTCTGTGTCTCTGTCTGACACACACACACACACACACACACACACACACACACACAGATTTTTCTTAAGGGTTTTATAGAAATCCAATACATGTTGAAATTACATTTCTTAATGATTTTGATAAGCCTAGAAAAATCTTACTTTATAAATATAGAGAGAACTGTGTCTTTAAAGAGTTTGCGTCTAGGTTTCGTCATTGACTGCAGCTTTCTTGTAGTTTGGGGATGTTTCCTTTTCGAAGTAGGTTAGTTATGTTGGCTGCTCGTCACACAGATAAAATAGGTCTCACTTCATCCACAATAGGGACATCTTTTATGACTTCCAAAGCTAACTTGAACACAATACTAACTTGAATGCATGATTCTAGAAGAAATCAGCAAGTTGCTCATCAAAGATGACCTTCTCGCAGTGACAGAGGTCCTCTTGCTTTTCCAGGCTAAACAAGTTCACTCCCATGAAGTTGTGTTTTTTGCCACATATTTACTATGTGAATGTACTTTCTGAAAATTTATTTAACAGTGTTCCATGCTTTTAGAGAAACTTGGATTACTATAGTTTAAATGCTTTAGAAAAAAAATTATGGACGTACCCCTGTTACTGGTATGAAAATAGCACAATAATAGTAAGGAGCATTTGTAGAAGGAAGATACCATCTGCCCAGACTAACAGGAAAATTTTCACTTGAGCAAAATTCTATGTACTACTATCCTGTAATTTCTTAAGATTTTCTTCAAACGATAGCAGCTGATTTTTATTTTCTTCTTCTCTTCAAGTTCCTCAGCATCCCAAAAAACTCTATAACCTACTGTTATTTGGAAGACAGGAGAATTTTCAGATTTCTTCCTAAAAGTGATTCCAAGCAATGATTAAGCTTACAATTCAGACTTAGTGCCCAGAAAATCCATTTGTGGTTGTCTTAATTATGTCAGGCTCTATCTGCCTGAGCCACAGCCAAGCCACTTTAAGTTTCCTCCTAGAGACTGGTCACTTTATAGTCCTCTTTTAATTTGAGCTTATACTCTAGATGTGAATAAGGTGTTGTTGCTCAGTGGCATTAACACTCTTCCAGAGTCATTAGTTTTTCCTAAAGAAGTGAAAACCTAAAAGCTTGTGACATTTTTAGAACTTCTAAAATCTCCCAACTACACCAGCACAACCTTTCACAACCTTTCTCTCTCCTCTTCTCTCTCTCTCTCTCTACCTCTCTTCTCTCTCGCTGTCTCTATCTCTCTCTGTCTCTCTCTCACTCTTTCTCTCTCTCTCTCTCTCTCTCTCTCTCTCTCTCTCTCACACACACACACACACACACACACACACACACACACACACACACCCTTATTTGACTTGGTTGCCTTTGATTTGTCTACATAAAAATCTCCCACAAAATAGGTACATTTGGGATTATTAAAATTAGAGAGTTGGCTTTTTCTTTTTCTTTTTTTTTTCCTTGGAGGTGGATTCTAGGTGACTATTTAGCTTCTAGAGACTTTATCTGTTAACTTGGGGAAAAAAATCATTTTTCACAATTCCCAGTAACATTTTCCCCTGAGGAACTGCTGTAATGCAATAATGAATATAAACCCATTTTTAAACTTGAAGAAATTTTAAAATTCCGTGTAATAATAATATTTCTCTTGTGCCTTCACCACTGAAAAATAGCAAAAATATATTAAGAATGTTGTGTATCTTTTGTTTATAAAAGTTAAAAAGCTAGATGATAAACTCAAATACTTGTTACCCATAACATACACCGGGAGATATGTATATAGCAAAATGTACCCATTTGCAGAAAAAGAAGAAAAAAATAAAGGAGCTTTTCCTTTTGGTTAGAAACACAGTCCCACTTAACCCAATCAGAAACTGAGATTTCCTGGGGTGATGAAACTTGAGAACCACTTAGTTGGTGGCTTTTTAAAATCTAATTGACGTAAGTTATGCAAATCTGCAATATGAATTTTCAGCATACTTTTTGTCTTCCATGCATATCCTCATTAATCCGTCTTTGCTCTCCTCTCTCTCCCTCTTACAGGGTGAACTGACTCCGTTTTCTTGGGCAGCCCTACATGGTAAATTCAGGTCTCTGCTTACTGCAGAACCTAGGGAAGATTTGTGACAGATGGGGCTAAGTCGCAAACTTGCAGCCTAAGGCAGAATCTGTAGAACTTTCCAGAGTGTGCCCATATTTACCTGATCAGAGAGAAAAGAAAATCTGCAGAGGAAGCTGAGCCTGGCTGCTTGTCATAGCTGACACAGAGCCATCTGCCACAAACCTGTGGCGGCTTCAGATCTCCAATCCCTGCCACCACCCCAACTCAAATTAAATACAGATTCCTAGAGACGTTATGATGGTTACACATGTCCTCGGCATCACATGGAGGAGACTGTTCAAAAAAAAAAAATATGTGGCCTGTTGTATAACCGCACTCATGTATCCCATATGTGGTGCCACATTGAATTTCCGGTTGAATCCGTTTTTATCCTTTGTACTGGATGACATGGTGCCTGAATTCTTTCTCTTCGCCGACACGATGGCAGCCAAACTGCAGCTTCAAAAGCTCTCACTTGGCTGCGTTTCTACCTAGGTTGCCAGGTTATCATCGGAGCCTTCTTGTGTCCTCAAAGGGCCACAGGGTCTGAAAGAAGAAGCAGAATGCCACCAGACGGATTGGGCGGCATCTCAGAACTGTGTGTGGGCAAAGGGCTGCTTTAGCACTTTTAGCAAATTAATGGCTCTCTGGCACAGGGGGCTTTAAGTGAAGGTATTAATAAGGGGCCTGGCAGGTAGTCCCATGATTCACAGTTACATTTGCATTTAATTTATCTCAAAGAAAGTTGTGAGATAAACAGCTGTAATTCGGACAAACAGAGGAAATACACAAAGTGGGGCCCTCTCATCCATAAAATGAACATTGAGATACTTGTTTTCATTTTTTCCAGGGATAAAAATAGAGAAATAAAAATACTCCTAACAAAAGCAGTAATTTCAATGTAAATAGTCCTGGAAAATATTTGCATCCAGCTACACACGTAATCTTTTCAAGATAAAAGATTATGATTCCAATAGTAAAGCTGCTGTATTTGTTGATGTGGAGATGTTTTGTACGGCTAGATTGTAAAATAAATTTTTAATAAAGTGTCCACCGTGATTTTTAATTAACATATCTCATTTACGTGTGTGTACATCTATCTGTATGTTTTCTACTGAACACTTTTCCTTGTGTCATAGACAAGGAATACAATTGTTTCTCCTCGGATGAACAAGGATCTGTTTTGCAAATGTTTGCAAGATATTATGACATTTCCAAGATTTTCTTTGCATTCTGGAAAGCAGGAGGTAAACATTTGTAGTCATTAAGGTAAAGTCTGTTGATAAACCATCTTCTGTTTACTGACAGGTAAATTGTAACTTTCCGAGCTTTTGAAATGAGTAACTTCCATACAGTGCAGAGTGAGGGGCGGCCAGAAAGAAACGCTTCGTTGCCAAAGGCCAAACCTGAGTCCTTGGCTTTGAAAAGGAATGAACGATCTAGGGAGTATCCCAAGTAGTGTGGGCAATGGTTCAGAAGTTCAATGGGGCCCTTTGGACAGGTAGCAAACTCTTAAGCAGGAAACAGATCAAGGTCAGGGAGTCCTGACATACCCCATGGGATACCAGTCTTGAAGATCAAAGAAAGAAGATGTTCAGAGTCCATCAGACCTGGGAATTTAAAAACAGGAAGACAGAAAAGCAAAACATCCAGTGCTATCTGCACAGTTCTCTGTTTAGCCAGTATGTAGTCCATAATGTGCGGTGGGACATTCCAGCCTGACTTCAGTCCTACTTTTCAGTCCTAACGTTACTGAACAAATTGCCTCTTCACCGGCACTACAAAAAGTTGGGGGTAGTTTTTCTCTCCAAAGGAGATAGATTCTTAGAATGTCACTTCCAAAAAGGCTGGAGCGATAGCACAGCAGGTAGGGCATTTGCCTTGCACGCGGCTGACCCAGGTTTGATTCCTCCACCCCTCTCAGAGAGCCCCGAAAGCTACCAAGAGTATCCCACCCATACAGCAGAGCCTGGCAAGCTACCTGTGGGTATTTGATATGCCAAAAATAGTAACAAGTCTCACAATGGAGACGGTACTGGTGCCCGCTCGAGCAAATCGATGAACAACAGGTTGACAAAAATGACTTCCAAAATAAAGGTATGCACAATACACACACACACACACACACACACACACACACACACACACACACACACACCAGAGATTCTTAAATACTTTTGTTGGACAAGTTTAATCATCTAATAAGGTCAGCTACAACAGTATATTTACTTCTATCACTGAAGTGTCATATTTCAAAAGACATAAGATGTGCTTTTTCAAAATAATACATATTCTCAACAGCCAAGAAATAGCCCTTATTTCACTGTTTTTTCTATCCTGAAAATAACGGGCTCACATTTATAGTGGGTAAGATATAGGCTCAATAACAATACATATGTTTTTCTCACTAATTGATGAGTAAAAAATTAACCACCTGTCAGATGGTACATCCAAAACACTTAAATATTTTCATAATTTTGGCAGAACAACATACCTGTGTATGGTATTTTCTCTGCACCCATAAACTCAAATTTTGTGTTTATTCTTTTCAGAATAAAAATGTACATTTATGAGGCTGTGGATGTGGCCAGTGGTAGAATAAATGCTTTGCATTTATGATACCCTGGTTTCAGTTCATGGAATGACCCTTAGTTATGAGTCCAGAAATAATTCTTGAGCATTGCACAATATATTACTATGGCTCCCAAATTGCATGCATGCGCATGTGTATGTGTGCATGTGTGTGTGTGTGTTTTTATGTATGTGTGTGTATTCACTATAGCTGTAACTTCTTAAAACTAGGTGTCAGATTTGGTATAACCACAAGTGAACAAAAAGAAAGTTTTATATGTCATTTTAAAAGATAACTATGTGTATATATACATGCTCTTCTCAACATAAGATGGTAGCAGGGGTTATTAATAAGTTAACCCATATATTTTGAGTGTATGGTCTTTTAATTTTTCCATTTCTTTCAATGGAGGAATCATAAAGTCCTTTTATGTCTCATTTTTAAAATTTTTTTTATTTTTAAATGAATCACCGTGAGATAGTTACAGACTTCAAACTTTCATGCTTACATTTCAGTCATCCAATGATAGAGTGCCCATCCCTTCACTAGTGCCCATTCTCCACCACCAATGATCCCAGTATCATTCCCACCATCCTCATTCCATCCCCCACCCCAACCCTCCTCTGTGGCAGGGCATTCCCTTTTACTCTCTCCTTTTGGGTGTTGTGGTTTACAATAGAGGTATTGAGTGGCCATCATGTTCAGTATATAGTCTACCTTCAGTACGCATCTCCTATCCCTAGCAGACCTGCGGAGCACCCTTTACTTGGTAGTCCGTCTGAGCTGCCTTTTCCCCCAGCATGTGAGTCCGGCATCCAAGCCGTGGAGCAATCCTCCCGGTACTCATCTCTACTATTCTTGTGTGTATGTCTCATTCTGTTCTTTTATATTCAACAAATGAGTGTAATCTTTCATATCTGTCCCTCTCTTTCTGACACATTTCACTTAACATGATACTTTCCATATTGATCTACTTATATACAAATTTCATGACTTCATCTTTTCAAACAGCTGCATAATATTCCATTGTGTAGATGTACCAAAGTTTCTTTAACCAGTCTTCTGTTCTTGGGTACTTGGGCTTTTTCCAGATTCTGGCTATTATAAACAGTGCTGCAATGAACATACAAGTGCAGATGTCATTTTGATTATACTTTTTTGCATCTCTGGGATATATTCCCAGAAGTGGTATTGCTGGGTCAAATGGAAGCCCAATTTCTAATTTTTTGAGAAGTGTCCATACTGTTTTCCAAAAGGGTTGAACCAGTTAGCATCCCCACCAGCAGTGAAGGAGGGTCCCTTTCTCCCCACATCCAGCCCAACAGGAGTTGCTTTTTTTCTTTTGGATGTGGGCCAGTCTCTGTGGCGTGAGGTGATATCTCATTGTTGTTTTGATCTGCATCTCCCTGATGATTAGTGATGAAGAACATTTTTTTCATGTGCCTTTTGGCTATTCAGACTTCTTCTTTGAGAAAGTTTCTGTTCATTTCATCGCCCCATTTCCTGATGGGGTTGGATGTTTTCTTCTTGTAGAATTCAACCAGTGCCTTGTATATCCTTGATATCAACCCCTTATCAGATGGGTATTGGGTGAATATCCTTTCCCATTCTGTAGATTGTCTTTGTTTTTTGGTCACTGTATCCTTTGAGGTACAAAAGCTTCTAAGTTTAAGATAGTCCCATTTGTTTATCTCTGTTTCCACTTGCTTGATCAGTGGAGTGTCATCTTTGAAGATACCTTTAACTTCAGTGTTGTGGAGGGTTTTGCCGTCCTTGTCTTCTGTGTTCCTTATGGATTCTTATCTGATGTTGAGGTCTTTAATCCATTTTGATCTGACTTTTGTATATGGTGTTAGGTAAAGGTCTGAGCCCATTGTTTTCCATGTAGCTGTCCAGTTTTGCCAGCACCATTTGTTAAAGAGGCTTTCCTTGTTCCACTTCACATTTTTTGCTCCTTATCAAAGATTAGATGATCATATATTTGAGGGTTTGTGTCAGGATAGTCAATCCTGTTCCATGATCATACATTTGGAGTTCTGTGTAGGGATATTCTGCTCTGTTCCATTGGTCTGTGGCTCTGCCCTTGTTCCAGTACCATGCTCTTTTCATTATTACCACTTTATAGTAGAGTTTGAGGTTGGAGAAGGTGATGCCTCCCATCTTCTTTCCCCAAGTAATGCTTTAGCTACTCATGGGGGGTTGTTGTTCCATATGAATTTCAGGAGTGTTTGATCCATTTCTTTGAAGAATTTCATGGGTATCCTCAATGGGATTGCATTGAATCTGTACAATGCTTTGGGGAGTATTGTCATTTTGACAATGTTAATTCTCCCAATCCATGAGCAGGGGATATGTTTCCATTTCCTCATGCCCTCTTTTATTTCATGAAGTAGCATTTTGTAGTTTTCTTTGTAGAGGTCCTTTACCTCCTTAGTTAATCTGATTCCGAGGTACTTGACTTTCTGAAGCATGATTGTGAACGGGATTGATTTTTTTCATGTAATTTTCCTCTCTTTCATTATTTGCATGTAGGAAAGCCATGGACTTTTGGGTATTGATTTTATAGCCTGCAACTTTACTATACAAGTCTTTAGTTTCTAGGAGTTTCTTGGTAGAGGCTTTAGAGTTCTTAAATATAGTATCATATCATCTGTAAATAGTGAGAGCTTGATTTCTTCCTGTCCTATCTGGATGCCCTTAATATCTTTTTCTTGCCTAACTGCTATCGCAAGTACTTCCAGTACTATATTGAACAGAAGTGGTCAGAGTGGGCATCCTTGTTTTGTCCTGATCTTAGAGGAAAGGCTCTTAGTTTTTCCCCTTTGAGAATAATGCTTGCCATAGGCTTGTGGTAGATGGCTTTGTGTTATGCCTCATTTTGAGTATAATGGATGAAGTTTTTATTCTTATTTCAAAACATTCAGTTTGGTTGATTTTGTGCTTTTAAATTTAATTATATTTTTTTCAAATAAATGATTTTTCAGGACTGGAGCAGTCATACAACAGGTAGGGCACTTGACTTGCACACGGCCAACCTGGGCTTGATCCCCATACCCCACATGGTCCCCCTAAGCCCTGCCAGGAGTGATCCCCAAGGGTCAGGAGTCAGCCCTGAGCACCATCAGAGGTGGCGCAAAAAAAACCCAAAATAAAAAATGTTCAGATATATGAGGTTATTTCCAGCACCAAATATGAAATAAAATACACCAATAAAATATATCAGGCCAAATTTAGTTTGAAATATCTTTACAGCCATTAGAAATCAAAATCTTGTTGCAACATTCAGATTACTTGTCCTGAATTATCTAATCATTTCTGACATGGTGTTTCCATAATATGCTATAAATGATAGGTTAAGAACTAGGCATCCTCTTTTATATTATTTAGGTATAAGTGAAAAGATCTTTCTGAAAATGCCCCTGGTATAATTAGCATCCTTCAGTACTTTTAACTTTAAATACCCTTGTCCTCAGTTCTTTAGATATTCCACATGAAGATGGCAACTGAGTCAGTAAGTCAGTGGAAACTCTCAGTCTTAGAGGGCTGCATAGATTCATTTCAACACCTTGAAATGCATCTGGAAGCAAAGATTTCATTTTATGTTGAAGGTGTTAATTATATTTGATATTTTTAAAAGTAAAATCTGTTTTTGAGAAAGCATCTGCTACCCAGAAATATTATGAGCCACAATTTTTTTTCATATTAAGTCTCAAGATACTTCTGTGGGTGATAGAATCAGTTTTCAAATGATAGCCCATGCTGTCTTTTAATGTTGACATATTCTATGAGTTGTATTCTATTGACTGTTGACAAGTATCACCCTAACTGCCTTTCTGTTTCAGTGGAAAATTGAACAGTAGTTGATATCAGATTTTATATTAAACATACAAATGAAGAGAATGTATTATAACCACTGACTTGGCATGTTTCATTTCTAAATTTAAGAGAGCTGGGGGTGTAGTTCAGTGTTAGAATGCGTGCTTCATGTACGAGGGCCTGTGTTTGATCACTACCACCACCTCTCCAAATTTCCTAAATTAAGCAAACTTTGAATTGTAGTAGAAGATAACAAACGTTTTTATCCCTTCATATCTGGATAGGTTGTTTAGAACCTATGTTTAATGAATAGTGTTGAAGGGATAGGTAACTAAAGGGGGACTAGAGTGGTAATGAAGCCGGTAAGATGCTTTCCTTGCACATAGCCCACCTAGGTTCCATCACCAGCATCCCATATTGTCCCCCAAGCCTGACAAGAGTGATTCCTGAGCTACGAGTAATCCCCGAACACTTCCTAGTGTGTACCAAAACCCAAATTAATAATAATTAATAAAATGTAACTAGAAAAATTTCAAAAATAAGCAAATAATTCTACGGGCTTTGCAAAAACACATGTGATTTTTTTTTAAATCCACAGGAAAATTAACACCAAATTTAAAATAATGATCTGATCAGAAGAGTAGTAGAAGATATAAAACATGTTCACTGTTAATGGTCTGTTTCTTAAGCTGGGTCACAGAGAATTTTATTTGTACTGTTCATGAAAGTTTACTGTTTTAAATACTATTATCATATATATGATAGTATATCATATATATCATATCACTTCTTTAAGTATATATACATATAGTATATCATATATTATATATACTCCTGGGGGGATACACTGGGGACATTGGTGGTAGAAAATGTGCACTGGTGGAAGGATGGGTGTTCGATCATTATATGACTGAAACTCAAATATGAAAGTTTTGTAACTATCTCACAGTGATTCAATAGAAAAAAAAGAAAAAGAAAAGGGCTATAGTTTAGGATGCTTTTGGTTAATTTTCCCATCCTTCACATTAAGAAAAAAAATCATTTTCCCTCACTCAATGAAAGAAAATGTCCCAATAATCCATTTTCCCAGAAGAAGACTTTTCCTCAGATCCTGGTAAGGAAGACTCAATCCAAGCCCTAACCTCAGCAATTGCTATGAAGGAAATTGATTGCCTGATTGTCCGTGGGATCCTTTTTTCTGGAGCTACAGTTCACTGTTTCTACCAAATGCCTGTGGTGCTGTTACAGTACAAGATGGTAAACTATTGCTCTATAAACTTTTTAAAGGTAATGAAAAGAAGATGAAGGCAGATGTTAAATGAGCTAGGTTTTGTTTTTTCTTTAAAAAAAAAAAAACTAAAAAACTCAGATACTAGTACAGAAAGTGGGCAGAGCCGCTGGCAGTTCAGACAGTTCCGTGCTCTGCCATGCAGCTCTGTCTCTTCTCTTCAAGATCCAGGAACAAACGGGCTCTGCCCTTTCATTGAGCACATGCCCTGAGACGGGCTCTCCCTAGTATCATTAGGGAGCCATAGTGCCTGCCCAGAATATACGGTTTAGTAAGAGCAGTGAGCTGGGAGGGCCAACACTGTACAGCCTGTTTTCTAAACAGGAATTTGAGGTCAGTGTCTTCTAGGGTCTTTGTAGTTGTTCCAATAAGTCAAAAGGAGCTGATGTTTCTTCAAGGATCATGAACTTGCTTATATGCCCATTAGTTACCGCTCTTATTTGTGTTGTTCTGTTTTTGCTTTTTGGGTCACACCAGCAATGCATAGCGGTTACTCCTGGCTCTGCACTCAGGAATTACTCCTGGCAGTGCTCAGGGACCATATGGGATGCTGGGAATCAAACCCGGGTTGACCGCGTGCAAGTCAAATGCCCTACCTGCCTTACTGTACCTCCAGCCCAGTTGCCACTCTTAATGCATACCTCTGGCGGCATGCTAGAAGGAATTTCTAGTAGAAATACTTGTGTAACACCTTCCTCTAGGAACTTGAAGTCCTTTCTCTTGAAAGTGGTAATGTTTCCATTATCATTTCACAGCTGAGAAAATTAAAACATTCTTCTAACAGCCTCTTTAGGAGCCACATTAAGAAACAGAAAGACTTAACTAAGTCTGTTCCTGGCTTGGACAAAAATCACCTCCACTTCATGTCTTTCAGGAAGCACTAAGCATGCATGACTCATTTAGACCCTTGCTTCCCTTCTGTCACTCCCATCCCCTGCAACAGAGTTGCCCTGGTCATCAGGGCATTGCTTTGTGACCCATGTTGATGTTAAAATGGACAGCCTGAGAAACCACACAGTATCACCAATATTGTCAGTGCTTTTGTTATTACACCTGGAATAACACCTCTTAGGTGTAATGACAGCTCTTATCACACCTCTTAGACCACTGTGACTCCCAGTGTGCTTTCTTCTCTGCTAAATTAAACATTTAGGGACCTGAGAGCTGGAGCAATAGTGTAACAGGTAGGGTGCTTGCCTTGCACAGGGCTGAACCAGGTTGGATCCCTGGCGTCACATTCTGAGCACTCTAGGAGTGATTCCTGAGCACAGAGCCCAGAGCAACTTCAGAGCACTTCCAGCTGTGGGCCCAACCCTCCACATTTTAGATGCAGTGCCAAGTGCATGCAGGCCTGTGGGGAAGCTGAGTTTCCTGTCAATGACAGGGTGCAAGAGAGCTGCTAGAAATAACCTCTGAACAGTGGGCTGTGGTCTTGTCAATTGATCAAACTGTCCCTTCAAGGAGGGGATGGGATTGTCTCTCCATCTTTTTCCATCTCTCCTCCTCCTGTTACAAGAGCGTTTTTAGTGATTATTGCCTCACTGTGGATGTCTTCCATGTGGCTCCTAGCCACCAACATCTGTATACTGTCACTGTCATCCCATTGCTCATCGATTTGCTCGAGCGGGCACCAGTAACATCTCCGTTGTGAGACTTGTTGTTACTGTATACTAAGTGACTCTAAAGAGAGGTATGCAAAAAATATATGTCCGGAGTCAGAAAGATTATTAAGAGAGATGTTAAGATGAGGTTCTTCTGGCACAATGGATAGTGCATAGGACTTCTAGTGATGAGAGGTTAAGGTATTTTGCCTTGCATGCGTGCGCAGCTGACTCCAGTTTGATCCCCTACCTGCATCTTTCTACACACACCTCCACAAGTGAGCGCCACCCCCACCACAGCTATCATAGGACCCCAAATACCATGCAGCCCAATCCTCCCCAACTTTATTTTTTAAAGAATCCCTGGTACTAAAAATTCAGATTCCTTGTGATAAGTCTTCTCTATTGCTTTTCACGGCAAACAAGGATAAAGTTAGTTCACTTACCTCACAAATGGAAGGCTGGACTTCTATCCCAACACCCTGGGATGTGGTGAGTTGGAAAGGCTCTAGGAAGCGGGTGGTATCAGTGGCAGAAGCACCTTTAATACTCTAGCAAAAAATGTTGACTCGGGGCCAGAGCGATAGCACAGTGGGTAGGGCGTTTGCCTTGCACGCGGCCGACCCGGGTTCGATCCCCGGCATCCCATATGGTTCCCCAAGCACTGCCAGGAGCAATTCCTGAGTGCAAAGCCAGGAGTAACCCCTGAGCATCGCTGGGTGTGACCCAAAAAAAAAAAATGTTGACTCTTTCATCCCAAATAGATAACCCAGAAATTACATCCTGAAACTTATTTCCCCAGAAAAAAAAAGAAAGGGGAGGAGAAACTTAAAAAGAAGATGATACCACTAATATGGTATTAGACTGTAATTCATAGGGAAATTTATGCCTGAGATATGAATTTCTGAAAATAGGGTTTTTTAAAAGGGAAACACTGACACATCCTTAATTATAGAGTAATAGATACCAATGGTACATTATCTTCTGATATTTCCTTATACAGATATCAAAGCATGCAGCTGTTTTTGAAAACTGATAATCAAGTACAATATCAGTATATTGTATCTTGCACTTACAACACGCCCTTCAGCTAAACAGCCTGGTGGAGCACTTAACAGTGAGAAACTGAGCTGCTTCTAGTAGATACCTAACTAAACAAATTAGCCTTGAATTGTAACTGAAGACTCATAGGCAAACCAAAACGCCACTCCTTGCCAAAAAAGCATTCCAAAGGCAAAGAGCATCGAAGGAAAAGGCTTTTGCTTCAGGATTCTGAGGAAGCAGTTCTCAAAAGCCTGCATAACTTAATGATCAAGAGGAAAATGCAGAGCTAGAAGGACATAGCTGAAGGATGCATAAAAAGTGTACAGAGCATTAATAGTGGAATGGGGAGGGTAGAGTGGGATTGTAACAGAAAGTATGAAGCTCTCAAAAAGCTCTATTTATTGCTTTCAATCCAGGCAGCACAAAGAGAGACAAACATGGTCAGAGAAAAGAACATGGACAAATGCGGGGGGTAGGAGAGGAAATGAAGGTTAAACCAGGCCAATATGATTCAGAATGAGAGGGAGGCAGAGAGTATACGGAGCCAGCTGCAATTACTAAATGTTACATTAAGAAGAGCTGAAATCGAGAGGGGAAGGTCTGGGTATTTTACTAAGTGGATTAATGTCTTCTTCCTCGGGTGTCTGAAGTTGCAGATTTTGATTTATTCGGTGCAGGATTTTATTGTGAAATTCTTAATGGAGTTGAGGGATACACAGGAACAATCATAAACATTTGGAAAGTGTGGGGGAGAAGAACAGATAATATGTTTTATATATTTGACAGTGATAAACAGAGTTTGAAACAGGGGACAAAGGTAAATAGCTCCCCAAAGTTGGGTCCATAGTAGAAGAAGTTAAAAGGAAATTAGAGGCACGTGTAAAAACATAGAAAAACACAGAAAAAAAAATCTCACAGAGGTATTTGAAGCTAAGGATTTTGAGTGATTCGGGGGCTAATTTTATTGCCACTGTCCTTTCTCCACCCATTTGAAAAAGACTAAATCATAGTCCTGGTAATTAAAAACCTAGTCATGGACATCACTTATGGAAATAAAATGAATTCTTTGGTGGGTGGCAAAGACATGGACAGCCACTAAACAGCAGGCACAGGATGGTCTCTGAGAACATTCAAAAGCCATAAGGAAGGGGGAACTTCTAGTCTGGTATTTTCCCTCATTAATTTGGATTAGTGATAACATTTTTTTAAAAAACATGGAGTGGGTGTGGTTAAATTCTAACCGTACTTTGATGCTGCAAAAAAACATTTTAAAAGTTTCCCTCAACATGAATCAGAAGAGGGGCTGGGCTCCGATCCCGCATGATTTACTTTCATTTGTTCATCCCCTCATCCCTGACCCTGTTTGGGAAAAGTGGGAAGTCAGAAGGCTCTGCCTTCCACAACTGTAGAGGCTGGGAAAGAACCTTAGTTCTGTTTCTAGTCCCTGACTGCTACAGGGAATCTGGCTGGCAACCAGTGTACAAGCGTGGTGGTTTAGGCATTTATTTGCTTGGCCAACGTTATTAGGAATCATTTAAACTGAAACTACATCGATCAAGAGGTATTTAAGAACTACTGATATGCAACTATTAATCTTGAATACAAATAGCATTATTTGGGGAGTGGGCAAATCACTTAACTGGAAGCACATGGGGAAAAAGCATTTTTTTTTCTCCTTTATTCTTTGGGAGGAAATGGCTTTAGGGGGAAAAAAACACAAGTGAGAAAAATATCAGCTACATAGAGTAAAGCTGGTTGAAAATGCCTTTACTCTGGGTTCAGTTGATCAGGAAGCAGATAAGTTTCCAAGAGGCCATTCCAAGAGGCCAATCCTTGACTTCTCAGACTGAGTCAGGCAGCAGCAAGGGTGGGTGGGTAGGGGGGGTGGCAGCGTGCAAGAAAGCTCCCAGGAACTGTTCCTCTCTTTCCTACTCGTGCTGGAAACGGGGGCACAGAACTAAAGGCGCGTTATGATGAACGAGAGGTCTTGTCTTCTGAGCACTTCTAGGTCTTCAGGATAGGGTGAACTTGATCCAGTCTGAAATCCCAGAACTGGGCGTAGGTGGTTTTGTGATCATAATTAACTAAGAGGAAGGGCATCAAAGCATACATCTCTCCTCCCTGCACTGCGAGCCACAGCGCCTTGCGGGAAACTAGTGCTCCCTGGTGCTTGCAGCTCTGTTCCCTGGCTTTCGAGCAGCTTGGCTTTTCCCCTGGATCTCTAATGCTATGATAGCAGGCCAGAAAGTGGGGGGGGGGGGGGGGAAATGGAATCCACCAAATTGCAAAACAGAATGTGGGTCTGGGTGCGTGTGTGCAGAGGGTTTCACTGCAGATAATGAATTGCAACACTTTTAAAAGCATCGAATTTTAAAACTCAAAAATGTATGAGTAATGAAGTTTTGAAGAAGCGAAATGTGCTCAAGCGGAGTATTTATAGTCCTGTTTTTCGTGAGGAGGCTCTCCGGACCTCGGGGTGCATCAGCAAACTGTCCACCTACACGACCGAGGGTGCAGCTGCGATTTGGCCCCAGGCACACCTACCCAGAGTCACTACCTAATGCGTTTTACATTTGCACAGATAATAAAAGAGGGAGAGGAAAGACAAGGGGGCGGGGGCGGTGCGCAGGGGCCTCTTCCCCTCGCCACGCTCCGTGCTAGCTTTTGTCGTGGCCGTCAGCTGACACATGGAAAATGTGGTGCACGGTTGAGCCTGGCTCGAATCTGTAATTAAGGATCCCTGGTCTGAGGCTTGCTCCCCCTTCCTGCCCCCATCCCTGCCTCTCGGCCCGCAGTGCTGGCCGCTGGGGGCTGGCTCCGCGCCGCAGCCCGGTGGCTGGGACCGCGCTGCGCGGTGGCCTCGGCCCCGCCGTGCGCTCCTTGGGTCGAGCGCGCCCCGCGCCCGCCCCGCGCCCCCAGGACCCGCCGCGCCCCCAGGGCTGACAACCCACGGGTGTCCGGGGGTTGGACCGGGGGTGAAGGGTGGGGGGGATGCCCCGAGGCCACCCGCGGCGGCGCGCCCACCCGGGTACCGTCCAAAGAAGTGGAGATATCTCTGCACCGCTGGGGACCGAGGTCACGAAGTTGGGGTGAGGGGCAGGGGAAAGGCGCTGGGGTCAGCACGGACTAAGGAGCGCCGTCCTCGGGGGCCAGGACCCGCGCCGCTCGGCGCGCACACGCAGCGTAGCCCGAGACCCGCGCGCGCTCCCACGCGCGCTCGCGGCGGCGGGTGAGCCCCTGCGGCCCGGCTCTGGGGCGCGGGGTCAGAACTCGCTTCTTTGCCACTTCGCCTTCGCCCGGGGTGCGGAGCGCAACGCCACGCTCTGCTGGCTCCGAGCACCACACGGGCCCGAGCCACCGACAGCCGCGCAGACGTGCAGTTCCCGCCCCAGTGCAAAACCGCGGGGCGGGTGGGGACGCTCCCTGGAAAGGTGCCCCTCGGGCTGTCCCTTCTAGGGCAGCTGAGGGATTGGAATCCCACCCCGGGGCCCCGGGGCCAGGCCTTCCCCCTCCATCCCTGTGCTGTGGATGGCAAACTCCTCCTAGCCACACACGTTCCTGAAGACCAGTGATGGGAGGAAGGAGGCGACGCTGGGGCACAATGTTCAGACGCATCACTTTGATTGTTTTTTTTCCTCTTGTTTGACCTAATTACGGTGTGGGCCAAATTTTCGAATATATCTTAATCAATTTTAGGCCTTTGCTTTTTTTTTTTTTTTAACTAAGAGGCTCCCCACACTAGAATGAATTTGAATTCTCGCTTGTTTTTTGCGGGTACACGTTTGGAATTTCTGGGCAAGGGGGCGCGGGTGGGGGTGAGGGGATACCACTGCCTGTGCTTAGTTTGCGACTGTGTCTGCCCAGGTTGTGGCGTCAGTTTTTTTTTTCTCTTGCCAGCCCGAGACTTCAAAAGGGAGGCGGGTGGGGACCAGGCACCAGAAATCTTGGCCTGTGGTGTCTGGGAACATCTCTGGCATCTGTGGGTCATTCCCCAATCTGGTTTGAAAATGTTCTTAAATCTGAGATTTACAGGTAAGAGAGGGTGGGTTGTTTGCAAGGTGAGAAGTCCAGGGGTAAACTGAGGCAAAGAGAGGGTGGCCTTGGCCAGGCTACCCTTGGAAATCGGGGCCAGACAGGGAAGCACGTTAAGAAGCAACTGTGTACAGCGATAATCGGGGCTTTCAAAAATCATCAAGTGGACTAAAATATCTGATTCATTATTTATTCATCACAGCACAACTTTGCAGATCTGAGAATAGTGTTTGAAAACCGAATGCCTTCTATTTTGTACACCAACTCAGCAGATGGATACCCCTTCCAAACTGTGGCTAAAGGGTTAATGCTATTTTAGAAAAGAATCTCAGGAAATGACATTCGGATCTGATACATTTCCTTTTCTTGCTGGCAATAATATCCCTCAAAGAAAAAAAAAGATATAAACTTATTGATATGGTGCTCTTGCTTCTCGTTCTGGGTACAAGTGTCAGGATGATTCCTCTGTGTGGAAGTGTTTTTAAAGCTGCTAGGATACTTTCGTTACTAAGAAAGCTGACGAGCCAATGAAGGGGAACTTCTTTTAACTCCATAATAGCAGGTTACATAGTAAATGAACACTGATGGTCAAATAGCCAATTATAGTATAAATATCCGTTGTTTACAGAGAGGTGTTAAATGAGGCTTTGGAGTACAAAGGATTAGGCCCATCTAAGCTACCATTTGTTCTTCAACCTTTCATGTCTTCCCTTAAAAAGGCCAGTGCCATTGGAAGTAATATGCACACAGAACATACTTCTCTATGTTGATTTTAGTTTGCCTTATTTCAATGCACACTGTTGTTTACTTTTTAAAATTTAAATAAATGTCAGCATTGTATAATTTCTATGTTAACAAAGCAGTGAGCAAAATCCCTTGTATGTTTATAAAATATTATTGTTTAATTCACATAGTTTAGAAATTCCAAATGTTGAGAATAGGAAGGAGGCCAAATACCATCTGTTTATAACTATGATGCATCGTAATATGTGTACTTTTAAAAGGAGTTTGGTCAATCATGCCACTATTTTATCTGCTCAGAATATGTTGAAGATTTAAAATGTAATTTACAGGATTACTTTTAGTGCGTTGCATCCAACTGTGAGTTGTAAAGAAACCGGCCTCTTCTGTTTTTCTCAAATTAATCATGTAACAGCCCCAATTAATGGGGGCTGTTAAACATGTCGCTTTTTGCTTAGCTCCAGAATTCTTCTAACTTTGGCTCCATCCACCTTCTTGATGCTGATAAAAACTCCAAGGACAAATGAAACAAAACACTCCGTGCTGTGTCTTCCTGCCAGGAGATAGTCACTGAGAATGGGAGGCAGGGCATGGTAGCTAATAATTAGCTAAGATCAGCCCTGAGAAATTACCTGTGAAATACCCTTTGGTACTGGGCTGAAAAACAACATTTGACACTCCCTGTTTTAAAATAGTACTTTCTTGCCCCTGCCACTCTGGCTTTAACTTACCTTTTATTTCAGACGCATCTAATTGCATACCGTGGAACAAAGGGAGTACACTTCTTTGCAACTGATGAGTGGGTTTTGTTGTGCCAGTGTGTGTTTGTGTGTGTGCTTGTGTATGAGTTACAAACTTGGTTGGCAATTCTCCCTTTCTTGCAAAGTGGAGAAATTCAAAATCTGAGCCTTCAGTCCTGACAGTCACAGGGTTAAAGTTCAGAGGTGACTTTAGAGACTCATCCCTTGGGGAGTCTCATTTTCAAGGAGAAGCTGAAAACCCAAATAACCTGGAGAAGTTTTAAAAGACTTTTCTTTTCTTTCTTTCTTTCTTTTTTTTTAAGAAAAGATATCTACAAGCAAATGATCATTACTTGTTTAATCTTTTTCACGAGGTAGAATCAGTCTTGAAAATGAGGCCTTGAAGTGCTTTTACAGATAAACATGTGACCTGGATGTTTTACTCCAGTGATTTTCAATCTTTTCATACCTGTGCACTGGCATGAGTCTGCATACTGGAAGTTGAAAATCACTGTTCTACTTCTCAGTTGAGTATCCAGAGGGTTCTTCATAAATTCTGTCCATTTAGCAATATCTGTTTTCTTAAGCATCTTTTTTTTTCTCTTCATTGTTTTTGCCATGTCGGGGGTATCAGACGTTTGTGCCTCTGAGAATCACACTGTCAGTGCTGGGTGTTAGGGTCATTTATGGGGAGAAGTGTTGGGGATCGAACTTATGACCTCACCCATACGAGGCAGGACTCTACCACTGAGCCACCTGTCCAGACCCTCCAATGTTTTAGTATTAGTAGCTTCACCAAAAACTCTACTGATAGAGTTATTTATTTGGTCACAATTAAGAACATTAAGAGCACCTTATTCAAGTACACACACATATTTCAATCTGATTTGGTCTTTATGTTTGGATATTCTTAGGATTGTTTTCCTTGCATTACAATAAGGAAATGCTAAACTCCTTTATTTTTTTCCAGTAATCATACAGCATAGAGAGTAGAGTGTACAGGAAAAAAAGGAAATACAAATGATAGAACTGTAGCACTGTTATCCCGTTGTTCATCGATTTGCTTGAGCGGGCACCAGTAATGTCTCCATTGTGAGACTTGTTACTGTTTTTGGTGTATCAAATATGCCACGGGGTGCTTGCCAGGCTCTGCCATGTGGGCGGGATACTCTTGGTAGCTTGCCAGGCTCTCCGAGAGGGACAGAGGAATCGAACCTGGGTCTGCTGCATGCAAGGCAAACATCCTACCCGCTGTGCTATTGCTCCAGCCCATACAAATGATAAAGATAAAATAAACTGAAAAAAGTAGAGGGGGAAGTGGAGTTGACAAAAGCAGAAGACAAAACCATAGTCATTCAAAGCAGCATTGTTTCCAAATAAAATATGTACTTTTGCATTTTGATACTGGATAAGGGAAAATTTTTGAGTTAATTTCTCATCAGATTATTTTTAATTGAAGCATCATATCCTAGGGTACTATTTGTTCATGATTTTATAGAGTGCTACTGCTTCATGCACACACCAGAGAGGCAAGATCCCTCCAGCTATATCCCAAGGTCTTTCCCCACCAACCTTCCGCCCCTACCCTCACTAGCATCCTCATTCATGATTTCTTTGACTGTATCCCAGTGTCAAAAGGGATTGGAGGTTGTCTAATCCCTTGCTTTGTGTACAATTTGCATATAAGCAAGGCTATGTAATATTTGTTCATTTTTTTCCTGAATTTTAAGTGAAACTTAATTGATACTTGTGGACCACTTTTTCTATTCATAAGTGAAACATCCATCTTCACATTATGGGAAAAGCCATGAGACACTTATTTTGCATTTAAAGCATTTGCAGTCAAGGAAAATGACATTTTCACAAGAAGGCTATACATAATGCATTATTGTATTTACCTATTGGGTAGGTATAAACAAAAATGACTTTAAATGGAAGAATTTTTCACACATACCTTCCTTCTGAGTTCCTTGCTAGCAGTTAATTTCTAAACACTTAAACAAGGCTTTAAGTGTATAAACCCTTTGGAATTTCCCAAATCTATATAGGAGATATATAGTCAAAGAATGAAATTGGTATGTAGGTATGCATTTTATGTTCCATTTAGAGCTGATTTAAACCATAGCAATGGCCCTTGTGTACACGTCATTGTATAGGCATATGACAACCAAAATCTCTTTATAAAATATTCTTTATTAAATCATTATTCAGTCCTGAAGTAAAGCCAATAACTTAACCAATTCTGAGTGGCATTTATAGTATCCTTTTTAAGTTGAGTAAAAGATAAAAGAAATTAAGAATAAGAAAATTATATGTGAAAGTATTTGCTTCTTTCAATTAATCTAAAAGTTGCCAGAAGGTTTTCTTTCATTTTTCTTTCTGTGAAGAACTACTGACCCACAGAAAAGTCAGATGAGGACTACAATTAAACAAACAATAATGGCAACAACAACAATGACACATTGCTTTTTAAAAAAGAAATATGAAAAGTTGTAAATTCACCCATTTTAAAAATTAAGAAAAGACATAACATTTAGCACACACAATAAATAATAAATATTCTTCAGTTTTTTATGATGACTAATTAAGGAGAAAGTCCATGTGGAAAATTTGGAAGAGAGGTGAAGGTAATTAACAACTTGTTTCTTTAGCCTTAAAGGAGAAAAAGTAG
The DNA here is from genome assembly GCF_027595985.1 of Sorex araneus. NCBI lineage: Eukaryota > Metazoa > Chordata > Mammalia > Eulipotyphla > Soricidae > Sorex > Sorex araneus. The sequence continues at coordinate 212,341,073 of NC_073302.1, forward strand.
AGTAAGATTTCTTTTAAGTTTGGACCTGCAGCAACCTCAGAAATTAAATCAGCCTCTACAACAGAGGTAAAAAGAATCCTAGAAACTCTAACTCAAGTTCAAGTCTTGTAATTTGGTCCCACCTTTACCTTCACACACTAGAGTCTTAGAGTCTGGGTTCTTGATCCATTGCTAGAAGTCCTGCCCTCCATCACTGGAAATCAGTAGCTGTTTTCTAGTTTTGTTCTCTGAGAGTTACTAGATAGAGCTGCTCTTGCTATTCATTCTGTTATATTTGGGTAGTTCTGCATCACTTCAGGTGCATTTTCTCTTCCATTATCTCATTTAATCTTTATGACAACTTCCCTTTGTAGGTAACCCATGGTGTTTAGAGGCTAAGTGATACGATTAGTCTACTTCAGAGTTAGGACAAGAAGGCATACAATGTGGTACCTGGCTTCATGCTCTGTTTTTGATTTGGGTAGTGCAGCTAGTAAGCTACTTGCCATACATGCAGCTGACCTGCATGCTAGTACCAGCACTGTGTATGGTCTCTCTAACCTCCCGAGGAGTGATTCTGGAGCACAGAGCCAGAAGTAAGCTCTGAGCACTGCTGAGTGTCCCCTAACCCAAAAGGAAAAACAATGAAATATATTTACAGCTTTTAGATTGAGTTTAGAGAAGAAAAAGGAGGAGAAAAAACAGAAGCAGGGTGGGAAAGAGGAATAGGAACAGAGAAAATGAAAATTCCTGCAGGGTTTTATAGGACTTGGGGACAGATATATTTTATATTTTTTTCCTTTCTGCTGATACATCTCAGTAAAAAGTAGTGGTTTTTGACCGCTGTCCTTGGGCTGGAACCAGTATACAGGTATGAAAAAGTTGGAAAAACCCTGGTCAAAAGGTAAGCTATTCCTAAAATTTGTCTCATATAAAGAAACATGGTGCTGAAGATATACTACAAAGGTAGCATGCTTGTTTTGTGTTGTAGAGTCCCCAGCACCACATATGGTCCCCAGAGCAGTACTGGGGGGCACTTTTGAGCATAGAGTCAGGAATAGCTCCATAGCAGATCTGCTTGTTACCCAAAATACACCCTCCCCAAATTAATTTTTTTTAATGCAATCACAATGTTTAGTGCTCTGAAGGCTGTAAGTCTGAAGTAAACATTCTATTGAAACAGCTCCTTGATGAGTTCTTGGTTAAATATAAATCATACCCAACCTTGATTTTTAGCACAAAATAAAAAAAATATTCTACGTGAGAAAATGAGGCTAAGCATGTGGCTGAGAGGTAAAAGTATATGGCTGACATGTGTGATGTCCTGGATTCGATCTGATTCTGCCGAACAGGAAAAGAGGAAGAGAGGACAAGAGGAAGGAGAAAGGAATTTAGATATGTTTGGGGGTGGGGGGGAACTTGTAAAGAGAAGAAAGGACCTTGGAGGTAGCTCCAACTGTGGGAGCACATACTGGGGAATCCAGGATTCAACCACTGTGGAAGCCCATGTTCAAATCCCTGACATTGCAAAGTCTACTGAGCATGACCTTTACCCCTGCAAAAATCACCCTCTTCCAGTAAGTACCTCTTTATAGATTTAGTCAGTTTTGGGTTTTGTGACTTGTAAAAAATATACTTGGTTAAAGCTACTACTGCCAAATTTAAATTTTAGATGCTTTTCTTGGGATTTACTTTATCACAATGTATTCACGGGTTACAAATCTGAGGATTTAACCTACACCAGGTGGAACAATGACTCTCTAACATGCAACATCATGTTACATGTAACGTGTGACATCATACCATGTAGTTGGGCCTGCTAAGGTTGCCCCTGTACTGAGCCCACTTTCTTTTGTTTTCTAGTCCTTGTCCTCAAATAATACAGTTAAAACAGCCCTTTGCATAGCACATTGTGTTATGTACATTATATTATTTAGACATTATATTATATACTATAAGTAACACAGAGATGATTTAAAATATACAATGAGGATATGTAGGGTTTATTTGCAAAGACCATGTTATTTGTATACTGGACTGAATATTTCCTTTTTTCTTTCTCCATTCATCCATTCTTCCATCCATCTGTCTCTCTGCTTCTCCCTATAATGATGACAGAGAAAGTCAGGCTAAATCATCCGGTTAGCATGACAGTAAGAGACCATAGTTCCTCTCTCTGTCAACCAACTATAGACTGTACATCCCTGGGGAATGCTGTCTCTGCGGTGGTTCTTTACTGTGGTGTTATTAAAAATTTATAAAGTGCAGAGATTGGTAAAATAATATTTCTTAAAACAAACTCATAGGTCTACAAATGTATTGTATAGTCTTCATCAATATATTGAGTATATTTAAATATTTTTGAAAACTTTTAATTATCAAAGACTACAAACTGATGTGTTACCTTGTTCTGGAGTATACATGTGACTTTGCTTTCACTTCTAAAGGCTTGTACATAATTTTGGGGTTTTTTTGTTGTTGTTGTTCTGGGGCCACCCCCATCATTGCTGAGGGCTTATGCCTGGCTCTGTTCTCAGAGGTCACTCCTGGTGGTGCCCAGGGGATGAGATGCAGTGCCAGGGATCAAAAACAGGTCAGCCATGTGCAACACAGTGGCTTATCTGCTGTATTATCTTTCTGGTACTACATGTAAAAAAAAATGTATGTGAAAGGTTGACCTAGATTTTAGAAATGTACTTTTTAGTCTTCTAAATGTCAAAAATTTATTGGTCATGACTTAAAATTTCCCAATAACAATTTCCCCCCAATATTTAATGTCTTGTTTTTACATTCATTCTCACATTCCTTTATTCATTCTGTCACTTAGTCATTAATTTCTTTTTTGTTTATTTAAAAAAAATGTTGTTAGAAACATAACATATATGTGAAAGGCATTACGTTAGCAAGAAAAAAAACCCAAATGTCAAGTGACAACACTTGAATATCTAAGGCATGTATACTATTTTTATTTTATAACTTTTTTTTGAAAGGAGCAAGGGGATGAAAATGAGAAACACGTGAACTTCCACCGTCTCTTCTCTTCTTGCTAACATGGTTTGTTATCTTCTGAGATGAGTTCTTCTTTGAAATGCCTAAAAAGCTCCAAAGAACTTGCTTGTGGAAACAGGACTGAGAATAAGGAGAAAGGGAAATAGAACAAAAGTTCAAAAGGTCAAATTTGGGAGAGGAGGTTATCTTGACATGAGACTGGAATTTGAAGACAGATGTAAAGGAGCAGAAGCAGCTGCTGTTGTGTGAACCACCGGATGAGAGAGGCAAAGGGGACTTTTTAAGGATCTGTGCCCTTCATCATGTTCCAGAAAACAAGTGAAGAACTTGAGTTATTCGGAAATTATTTTTGGTTGGGGCACGGCTGTACAATTTTTTCTGACAAGGATGTTATTCATATACGTTATAATTTTGTAGTCTGGGGCTCTATTTGATTTCACATCATAGAAATAAACTCACACTAATTAGAAATGAAATTTGACTTATCAGTCAAAAAAGGTCTTAGAAAAAGGCATCATGAGAACTCGGTGCTTAAGCCCATTCTCAGGATCCAGTTCTCTCTTTCTCTCCACCTCTTTCTCCACAGTGTGATTTTCTTTCTCTTCTTTCTTCTCAACACTATTTCAATTGATGGGAGAAATGACCATTAAATGACTCGTGTAATTCTCATAATCTTTATATTTTCTACCATATCCAGCTTCCAAGCCCAAGCTGGGTAAAAGATATTTGTTCACTCTGCCTGGGTCCCTTTCCTGCACTTTTGGTGGGCCAGTGAGGGAGCCACGCGAGTCACAATTTCAGATGTCCACTCCTGAGTTGTGTTATAATGGATCCTTTCGTCTACATTTAAAGAAAGATTCCAGTGATTAGGCAAAGTGACGTTTTATGATGTAATTGACACTATACCTCTTGTTAAATAAATTTCTGTTGCATTTTCATTCCTATGTTTATTGCAATATTATCCACAATAGCAAAAATCTGAAAACAATCCCCAAGTGTCCAAAAACAGATGACTGGATAAAGAAACCATGGTATAAATACACAATGGAATACTACTCAGTTGTTAAGATGAAATCATGGTTGCTGCTATGTAGATGGATCTGGAGAGTATGCGTGAAGTTCACAATCACAACAACAATATCCAGTTAATCACCGATTTCTCGGGCGGGCTCAGTAATATCTCATTTTGTCCTTTCCCTGAGATCTTAGAAGTCTATCTCGACTTGGCCCTCCTAAGGATGTTGCACTGGGGGCTCTTCAGGGTCAGGGGAATGAGATCCAGCTTGTTACTGGATTTTGCATATGAATACACCATTGGAAGCTTGCAAAGCTGTCCCATGTGGGCAGGAAACTCTCATAAGATTGCCAGTTTCTCCCAGAGGGAGAAGTAGGCTAAAGATATCTTCTGAGAGCTTGCTTTTAAGTCTCTCTCTGGATGTTGTCCGTTGATGGGATTACACACACCTGGGTTCCTCTGCCAGTACCTTCATGCATGAGGCCTGTCCGAACGTGTAGAGAGGGGTCTCCAACATGGCTGTAGCTAGGTTCCGGTGGTCTTCGGCCGCCGGGAGCTCTGCTCAGGGTGGGGAGGGAAGCTGGAGCCCATCCCCTCCGAGGGGCCCCGGGGAAGACAGCCAGGCGTGCAGGCAAGAGACTCTCTGCATCGCTCTCTTCTGGGAGCTTGCTTTTAAGTCTCTGGATGTTGGCCATTGTTGGGAGTACACACACCTGGGTTCACCCATGCATGAAGTTAGAAGAAGTGGGGCAGGCACAGGAAGATCTCCCTCATATGAGGGGTAGAAAGTGTTGGATTATAGTTCTAAGCATTTCAGGTTTAATCTTGGGTTGTCCTTGCTCCTCCCACAGGGAGCTTAGGTTAATTGAATTAAACCCACCACAGTGCTCCCAAGGCACACCCAATTCCATCAAGGCACTCTCAATCCTCCTGTTTATCTCCAACTTCTCCTTTGTGAAAAGAAGAGCTTCTTTCCCTATCTGTTAATCACAGACATGGTGTCCCAAATCAGACACTGTGTAACTTGTAAAGTCAAATCTTCTGATGGCTCTGGATCATTTACATGTAAATGAAACATCGCTTTGCTTCTTCCTTTGTTTTTACATAGGTTATTTTAGAGCCATGTCCTTTTTTGTATAGACACAGGAAGGCAATTGCTAGGGTATTGTAACATGGGAGTTACTTGACTCCAAATAATATTTACTCCTGGGCATCTGTCATATTTACTTGACATAAGCCTCAGTGGCCCTTAGTTCTTAACACCCCAAAAAAGGCTTTCCACTGAGGGATTGGATAGACCTCGGGTAAGCCATAAGCTACCCTGGCTTTGAGAAGAGTCAGCCTAAGTGCCATAAAAAGTATGGTAAGAGCATGATCATGGAACAAACTCTGTCACTGTATCACTATCATCCTGTTGCTCATCAATTTGCTCAAGCGGGCACCAGTAACGTCTCTATTGTGAGACGTGTTGTTACTGTTTCGGGCATATTAAATATGCCACGGCTTGCCAGGCTCTGCCGTGCAGGCAGGATACTCTTGGTAGCTTGCCGGTTTCTCCGAGAGGGGTGGAGAAATCGAACCCAGGTCGGCCGCGTGCAAGGCAAACGCCCTAGCCGCTAGGCTATCGCTCCAGCCCAACAAACTCTTACATGACTCAAAAGGAACTAACTGAATAAGGACCCTGTTGGGGTTAGGAATAACAAATCTGGCCTGAGGACTGTAGTCTGGGAAATATAGCAAGATGTTCCCAGCAAGAGCCACCCTTTAAGCTTAATCTAGGTATAGATAAAAGCCTATATCTCTTACTGTGTTTATACAAAGTGATTAGAAATATTATTAAGAAGCAAATTTAATATAATTATTTAAATGAATTACCAGCAAAAGAAAGGAGAAGACAATAGCCCTTAGATGGAATTCTGCCCTTGAGTGAGATCCTGGTAGGAGACAATGATGGAGGGAAGCAGTCACTTGGCAGAGGGTATGTGATGAAATGTACTATGCCTGAAAGCCTATAAGTAACTGTTGTAAACCACGGAGTCTAAATAAAAATAAATAAATAAGTAAATGTCTTTCAGTTATTTGCATTGCTGTCTCCAAATAGGGATGGATTTAACTTAAACTTAGATTACTTTTCAAATATCTTCTGAAGGATTAAACTCCAAAGTAGCATTGAAAGGAAAGTGATTTGGCATATAGAAAAGCTAAAATCAACCACAAGACAGGAGTATGTGAAGCTAATATTCATCTGTGGAGTTATGACAAACTTGCACTTAAATACCTTCTAGAAATACTGGAGCCCCGTGCAGACCCCCTAAGATAAGAAAGATTACCCACCAGGAGATAAATCTCTGTTTTATTTTGTTTTTGAGACATACTCATCCTGTCACAAACTAGACAGTAGTGTTGACATCAGACACAGATTGCAGAATTTCCAAGCTAGAGAGGTTCATGCATTGTCAAGGATTAACATTCAGATATCAAGTAACTGTCAAAAACTTGTTGAATCTTTTTTCCCCTTTCCTTTGCTACTGTTGTTGAAATAACTAGGTCTCTCACACATGCTGGATTGCAATGCCTGTCAGAGGTTGCTTTGGTGCTTACACACACACTCATGAAGCGGTGGGTGTCATTATGCCACTGACCACGGTACTCACCCACCTTAGTTATGCTGTGCAGACATCATCTAGCTGTACAATTGATTGCAGTGCCTGCCAGGGGTTGCTTGCTTTGTTGCTTTCATGAGTACTTACGGGGATGGTGGTTGAGGGGATCGATGTCCTGGCATAATTCCTTGCACACCTTAGTTGTGATGGTCACACACACCACGCATCTGGCTGCAGTTATCTGAAGATCACACATTTTATGTCAATGCTTGCAGTTCTAATGGCAGTTGCTGAGACTCACTCCCATGTGTTGTAGCAGGGGAAATGGAAAGCTCCATCTCCAATTACAAGACAGACACATTTTGCTACAAAATTATCCCTAGGCCTCTACTTGGGCTGTTTTTGCTGTTTTCAATTTCCAGTGACTAGAGAGTCAGCTATGGAGGATGAACAGATTGCTATTTTTGGTTTGCTTTTGGTTTTGGTTTGGGTTGTGTGTGTGTGTGCCTGTCACATCTTGTGGTGCTAGGGGCTTATTCTTGGCTCTGTGCTCAAAGATCACTCCTGGCCGTCTGGGGCGGAACCATATGGCATGCCACGGATCAAACTTGGGTTTGCCACATGCAAGGAAAGCCCTCTGCTTGCTTTACTATATCTCCAGCCTCAGAACGGTTTGAGTATTATCCAAACTAAGAAATGGAACTCTAGTATTTTTTTTGCATGCCCATTCTTATATAACTCTGGATTTTGCACCCTGGCTATAATAAGGACTGGTCACTAGGATATGTTTGGTGAACAAAAGTGGCTCAGAAGATACATCTGACTTGACTCTGAATATTTGTTCATAATAGAGAAAAAGCTGCATGTCCTTGTATAAACATGTTTGGGTGATTTATTATAGGCAAACATAATAAAACTGTGTATGTATGATTTCTAAAGTTATGGCACACTGAAGTTATTGTTACCTGTGTAATGTATAATTTTATAATAGGGAAGAATTGAGAACAATAACTTCAGTGTGCTATAACTTTAGAAATCATACATAAACAAAGTTTTTTCCATGTGACTTTTCCCATGTGACTTTGCAATGTCTCCTACTAGGTGAGATCAGATTATATCCCTAACTCACTGTCGGACTTGTCTTTAGCAACGGAATTATGTGGAAGTGAAAAGCTGCCTACTTAAAGCTGAGATGATAACAGGAAGTATATATGACATGCCTGCCACTTGAACCTCCATCATTTGCACTGAGAATATGACAGATTGGCTAGCCACTAGGCTAGGCTCTGTTTTCCCAGGAGAACATAGAGATATGTTAAGCAGGTCTTAACCCAATCTGCAGCCTAGAGATCAGAACTGGGATCCTGAGCTTGAGTGTTTTAACAACTGAATTGCTGCAACTCACAGATCCATGAGGGAGAAATAAACACTTGTTGTTTTGAGCCACTGGATTTTGGAGTGTTTTTTTTATGCAGCATTATTATAGCAATAGCTGAGTAATAGAGTAATATTTCTTTCCTCTCCCTTCAAGTGTTTTGAAATTGATGGTGCATCTAACAACTCATAGAATTGTAGGATCAAGGAAACTCAGTAATTATACAATTAATCATTTAATTAGAATTATGGGAAGTGGTGGGAAAGAATGCAAAGAGCACAAAACAGAGGCCTAATCTAATCGGAGGCTCAGGAAATAGTTTTCTGAGGGAGAGGCATGAAGCTGAGCTCTGGCCTTTGGCTAAGCAAAGCTGGGGGCAAAGGGAAGAAACATTTCGAGTCAAGAAACAGATTTTGCAGCCTCTTCTTGCCTTAATGGTAAAGAAGGATCAAATCACTATACCAAAATATCTGAAAGTAGAGCAGAAACAGCAACGTGCCAAAAGAGATCGGTGAGGTTCACTTCATCCCAGAGCATTGCACTAAAGTGATTCCCCTCAGTTCTTATACTAACCAGTGCCTCAGAACAGGACTCTGTGGATATGGTTAGAAGTGGTAGCTAAAGGGGGTCAGAGTGGTAGGAGAGTAGGCAGGACGCTTGCCTTGTATGTGACTGATCCATCTTCAGTCCCTGGCACGCCATGTGGTCCCCTGAGCAGGGCAGGAGTAAGCCCTGAGAACTGCTGGGTGTGGCCCACCCAGCGGCCCACCCTGAAGAAGAGGAACTTAAGATATAGACATACACGAATAGAATATTATGCAAATACCTGAAGATAGCCATTTACAAATCAACAGACACATCAAAACAACCCCAAAATGTCCCTGTCAGTGTCTTGATCATGGATTTTAGCCTCCCAAAACTTCAAAACTGTAAGAAAATACTTGTTGTCTAAATCAATTTGCCTTTGATTGTTATGGCTTTTGGTCTATCTTAGTCCTTTCAGATCACTTATGGACTGGGTGACTTAGCAAAACTTTAAAAGACAGAAACCGCTTTCCCATTGTCATAAAGCCAAGCCACAGACTTAGAGACTAGAATTTCCAAGATGAAGGTGCTAGAAAATTCAGAATCTGGTGACTGCTTACCTGGTTCATGGATTGTTGTATTGCCATGCTCTTAAGTGGTGAAAAGGGCAAAGGAGGTCTCTTTACTGTCTTTTACAAGGCAGTATTCCAGTCATGAGAGCTTCACTCTTCTTCATGAAGCATTTCCCAAAAGTCCCGTTTCTGAATCCCATCTCTCTGGGGCTCACAGAGGAATAAGATGAGGGTGTCAAGAAACACATTCAGTTAGTAGCAAAGCTACAGCACACAAATTGCACAATATATCTGACCTTAAGTATGTCTACTCAGTATAGTTTTGTTGGGCATATTAATAATGAAAATGCTTTAGCGATGTGATAATCTGTGGTAAGGATTTTCAAACTATTTATATTGCTCAGTAGGTTAAGTAAAGTTGTTGATGATGTTAAGCAGGAACGTAAATTGATGAGAATTTGATTCAAGAAAAGCTTCCTCTGACTTCAGTATAAATGATAGATTGGAGGAAGAACTGGTAGGTTTCCAGAGAAGTTCAGGGATAGTGACTTACCCTAAGCAAGGGTTTGAGGAATGGAGATGCAGACAAGAAGTTGCATTCTGGGATTATTTCATAGCACTGTATCACTGTCATCCCATTGCTCATCAATTTGTTTGAGCAGGCACCAGTAGCGTCTCCATTGTGAGACTTGTTACTGTTTTTTGGCATGTTGGATATGCCATGGGTAGCTTGCCAGGCTCTGCCATGCAGGTGGGATACTCTCAGTAGCTTGACAGGCTCCCCAAGAGGGACAGAGCAATTGAACCCGGGTCAGCTGCGTGCAAGGCAAATGCCCTACCCGCTGTGCTATCACTCCAGGACTACTTCATAGAGAAGGCAAAGGGGGTTGATGATTAGAAGTAAGTCAGTTTAATCAGTGGCTGAATAAATGGCAGTGCTCCTACACTAAAAAAAAAAAAAAAGAAGCTGAGGTATAACCTTTGGTTAAGCAAAGTTAAAAGTTAAGAAATAGAAGGTGTGGAAGTGTCAGAAACAAGATATATTCAAATCCCCAAGAGTGGGACCAATATGTGAAAAAGCTCACCAGAATGGAACGTGGCAACTTGAATTTGAGATGCCAATAAACTACCAAGAAGACACTTTTAGTTTCGGATAATTATACTATAGATATACTGAAAACTCTCCAACCAGAAATGCCAGGTATGATAAAGTAATACTTCATCATTCATAAGAAAGTGAGGGGGCTATTTGGAGCCTAAAGGAAGTGAGACCTGGGATTCTGGTAATAGTCACAGACATGCACGAGCCACATGGCAGGATGTGGGAAGGGCTATTCTGATAGTTGCATCACAGAAACTAGAGCTTCCTTTGGGGGAAATGAATGTTTCCCCCAAACATTCATTTGGGGCAAGGCAGTTGTGCCCAGGCAACTGTGCCAGCCATTCTATGCAATGGTCTCATGAAAGATGTTCACCAGGCCCTACCATGCCAGCTCTAAAGTGCTTTTGGTTCTCCAAAGTCACACCTAGTCCTCCTGGGACCTTCCTGGGCTACACTAGGGGACAATGTCATGCTGGGAATCAAACCCCGATCAAACACATGCAAAACACGTGCCTTAAACCCTGTACTATCTCTCCAATGCCTAGAGATTTTGTTTGTTTCTACACTACAAGACTGTAGGCAGGTCTTGGAGATTGTGAAGGCAGGAAAGCTGGTCAAAACAAACTTTTTACATATCTGCATATTAGCCCAAAGACAAAACAAGGAAATGTGTCTATCTAGGTCTGGGTACAAGGTGGGAAATGAACCTCCTCAAGAATTTGTAATCACGAGCATGTACCTTATCTAAGCATGGTCATGCAAATTGCATGGCCCAGAAAACTGCACAATAAGATGATGATGTTTTCCTAGCAAAATCACACTGATAATAAATCTCTTGATGAAGTCTCCATGATGTCTTCAGTATAGCCAATCAAACTGGAGCTCACCAATCATAATTATAAACACACAAGGCAACAATCTACCCAGAGATAATTAGAAAAGTGAAAACAAAAAATTCAGATTGTAGAACTATCAAATACTGTGTTTTCATTTGTTATAGCTCTCAAATATACCCTTACCTTGCTATCATAATCCTCAAACCTGAATATAATCACAAGGAAACAACAAATTTACTTAACATATCTCAAAGAAAATAGCAACCAAATAAGTACACTTTTCTTCAAAAATATCAAAGTCATGAAATTAAGGGATAAAACACATTTTAGAATATTCCTGGACAATTCTAAAACATATTTCTAACTGAGATTTAAAAAAACACCATAACTGGGGTTAGTGATAGCTCACTGGGCTATAAGCAGTCTTGGCATGCAGGAGGCCTGGGTTTCAGCCCAGTAACTTCATGTTCCCCTAATCATGGCTGAGAGAGAGAGAGAGGGAGAGAGAGAGAGAGAGAGAGAGAGAGAGAGAGAGAGAGAGAGAGAGAGAGAGAGAGAGAGAGAGAGAGAATGCAACTAAATTAATCCTGTGACTCTGTGATTTAGAACTTTTTTCTTTTGTAAACAAAAAAACATATTTCAAAGGCTGACCACATGCTTTACAAATAGAAAGCCCAGATTCCATCCCAGGCAGGGACCTATCCCTTAGCATGGAGCCAGGAGTAGTCCCCTGGGTGTGGTTCAAAAATTAAAAAGAAAAAGGAAAAAAAGAAAAAATACTTTCACATCAAACTAGGAGACTAGAATGTGGTCTGTGGACTAACAGACAAGAGTGTATCAAAGTTCATTTCCTGCTTTTATTGATTCTATTGTAATTAAATAGGAGGATGTTCTTATTTGTAGACACACACATTGAAGTGCTTGGGTCTAATGGAACATTAGGTCAGCAATTTACAAGTGTAAAGGAAAAACAAGTTATTTCTATTGTCTAGTTTTATTACTCTTTTATTATTTATTTTTTTAAAACAACCAATAGCAAAATTAAAATATGTACATATAATAAGCTTTGCTTAGAGATTTTTTAAAGCCTTCACAGCGTATAAGCAAAACAAAAACATGAAAATGACTTTACTATACTATTCAGTAAGGTAGGGAAAATGAAAAGCTAGTCAAGTAAATTAAGAAAATGAAGGAGGAGGGTCATTAAAAATTCTCTCTCTTATTTGTCTTCTACCTCTTTGGGCAGCAGCTAGACTTTCTTTCATTTTATTAGCTGGTGAAGGTTCTTGCAGAAATAGAGAGAAAAAGTTTGTAGATGGTGAATTTCAAGACACTTGGCATTTATATTTCTAAAAAGACCCTCTCAAAGCAGAACGTTAATATCACAGACAGATGTTTTGAGGAAAATGAAGAAAGCTAGTTTTTTTCCCAATTGTAAATTATGATCCTTATGGGCTGAAAAAAAAATGGAAGAAAAGGAGAAACGGTCAGAAGAACAGCACTGAGCTTAATTATTGGTGATATGTCTGAGACAGGACTTTGCTTTCTGAGTGTAGGCATTTATCCCAGTTCAGCGTTGGTATATTTAGGGCCCGAGAACTGTCTGGTTCTAGTCTAAACTATCTTATTTCATGAAGAAATTCAAAGAGGCATCCAGCACCTCTGATTGCCTTCAGCCCACCGTGGTGCAGGAGTAAGACAAGAGAGGTGACTCTTTGGTTGTCTAAAGAATCTGTTATGTTTCTTAACAACTCAATCATTTGCGGAAAGGAAAGACTTACATCTTTTCCAGAGGTAACAGGGCTGAGGATATTGAGCCTGTAATATTAGAATAGTGGTGGGGTAGTGGTGTAGTCCTGAGTAAGGTTCAATGAGATGGTAACATCTCGAAGACTTGCATGATACAACATGGGGGACTAGAACCTGCAGCATGTTTCAGTGAATGTTGGCATGTCATAAATAGTGTTTCCACCATAGTACCATGTTTCTTTGTAAGTATCCTAAACCCAGTTTCAACAGTATCTCACTTTTTTATATACTACTAGTTTAATGGACAGATTCATGGATGGTAAGACCAATGGATGAGTGGATAAATGATAAATAATAGAAATTATCACTGTCACTGTCATCCCGTTGTTCATTGATTAGCTCTAGCGGGCACCAGTAACGTCTCTGTTGTGAGACTAGTTGCTACTATTTTTGGCATATCAAATACAACACGGGTAGCTTGCCAAGCTCTGCCATGCAGGCGAGAGACGCTCAGTAGCTGAGAGGGGCAGAGGAATAGAACCTGGGTTGGCTTCATACAAGGCAAATGCCCTACTCACTGTGCTATCACTCCAGCCCCATAGAAATTTTAATAGCCTAAAATTCTAGGACTCTTCCTGGGAAATGTACTAAAACTTAGCCTAACTACCCTCATTCATTCCTGTCCACTCTCACACCACTTCGCAAAATCAGGCAACTCACAGTGGAAGAATATGTTCTTAGACCATTTCTATCTGTAGCTGAAGTAAATAGCCAGAAGATCAGAAGGCAAGCAAGAGGCTTTGCAAGATAGTACATTAGAAAAGAGAAATCATTGGAAGTTTCAGACAAAGAAAAGTATTTTTTAAAAGACTTTTTCTCGGGGCTGGAGCGATAGCACAATGGGTAGGGCGTTTGCCTTGCACGCGGTCGACCCGGGTTCAATTCCCAGCATCCCATATGGTCCCCTGAGCACCGCCAGGGGTTATTCCTGAGTGCAGAGCCAGGAGTAAACCCTGTGCATCGCCAGGTGTGACCCAAAAAGCAAAAAAAAAAAAAAAAAAAAAAAAAAAAAAAAAAAGACTTTTTCTCCAAGTTTGCTTATTTACTATGGAAAAATAAGGACATTTGAATTATTTTCTTCCCTGTTTGGAGTCTTCTCTTTTGATCTTGATCTTACTAGGTTTTTATTTGTGCACTTGGGGAGATCTTAGTAGGAGCAAATTTGTAATTCTAAAGCAGTCTACAAATGTACACTCACAGAGCATAACCAAACCACAATTTTATGCAGATTTTTTTCTGTCTTAGAGTCTGCAAATCTTAAAGGAAAATGTGAATGCAGTGGTGTGTCACAACAGCTATTAGAGAATCCAAGGAAAAAGAGTACAACATGAAGATCAACCTTGGCAGTCCCCACATACAGTGTGATTATATTGTAATGCTGTTTGATGCAATAGTATGTTTGATCAATTTCAAAAGATGAGTATCACCTCACTTCAAACAATATGAAACAGTCTCATTGTATGGAATTATGGCTGCTGTCAATCAGCATATGGCGTAATCCTTAAAGTGCCATCTTTGGGGAATGTCTTAAAAATGATTGTATCACTTGCATTAATTAGTAAATTTTTTTAAAAAAAAAACTAATACCAAGCAAACCTTGTTAAGACAATTTATCTGCACTATTTCTTCATTTCTGTTATCATAAAAATGTGCATATAACCTATACATGCATACACTCAGCTGATAATCTCAACTTATTAGAGCACCCATGCTAATGAAAATGTCATCATGAGCCTCTCTGTAGAGATTAGTAAGCTATATTTTCTGTATTTTTTCAATTTTAAATTATTTTATTTTTATAAAGTTGTTCACAATATATGATTACATTTAATATTCAAACACCAATCCCATCACCATTATACCTTCCTACCACCATATTTTATTCCCGAACCTCAAACATGTCCCCCAAGCATAACTGAATTAATTTATTTTGTATTGCTTGTTATGAATAATCTACTAAATTTCTTATAAGAAAGTGTGTGAAGATTGGTGTATTTCACCCGGGAGCCATTGAGTCCTTCTATAAGAGATCACTAACATATTGTTAAAGATTGAGCCTCATGTGCTTATAACCTATCTGTATAAATTTATTTCCCTCTAAGATTAGTTGCCTCCTACTTAAAAGCCCCATCAGCTGTGGTGTGATACTCTTGGTATATTGGCGGTATAAAGTATGAGATCTCCAGGAATAGGTTCCCTCATGGATAACTCTTGGCCCGAGCATGTGGAGAGCAGCCATGAAGATGGAGGTGGTTGAGTTCTGGAGGTTTTAGCTGCCAGGGCTGGCTCCGTTGGGGTGGAGAGGGGTCTCACCAGTCCCCCTCTGGGTTACCCCGAAAGAAACAGCCTGGTGTGGGTTCTGGAGGCTTGGCTATGGCATATCATTCTGTATTTTATTTTTATTCCTGAACTAACCACGAGCTTGAAGCAACTATTTTCTCAAAGTAAGGAGTGGGCAAAAAGTAAGGGTAAGACATTAAATTGTCACTAAGTTTATGATCTTAACAAACCAAACTTAAAATTAAAGCTTCACAAATGACAAATAAATGGTATATGTAAATGCTTATATATGAAAAATGCAACTTGTCACTTATTCCATTTTGTCAATATTAATTGTTAAATACAGCATTTGGCTGGCATAAGAATTAAGTTTGTTTAAAATAGTTGTGGCAAACAGAACAATCTCTCAGTATCTGTATTGCAAACCGTAATGCCCAAAAGGGGGGAGGAGAGTGAGCAGGGGGCTGTGGGGGAGGGAACTCTGCACTGGTGGAGGGATGGGTGTCTGAACACTGTATGACTGAAACCTAGCCATGAGCAACTTTGTAACTCTGTATCACATGATGACTCAACTGAAATTGAAATTAGTTGTGGAACTATATTCTCTCTTATTTGTTGTGGTGCTTTTTGTCTTTTCTTAGGTTTTGCCATCATCACTCACTACTAACTGGCATTTCCATTTTTCCCAATGTATACATGATTTGAAAGATTATTATTCTGACATGGACATATTAATTTGATTAAAATATGGAATACCGAATATCTTGGGTGGAATGTCTTGAGTCTTAAGTGTTTTTGTTAACCAGGGCATGTATGACTGAATATAGATAAGCCTTTTCCTGAGAAATTCTATTACTGTATCTCCTGGTATCTTTCCTCCCACTTGTCCATGGCGTCTTCCATTATCAATTAATAAATAACTGCTATAATAGACAGACTTCTAATGTGATTCCTAATAACCATCTTCATATGTATATTTTTGTGCAATCCCTTTCCTCTTGATGTCGGTGGGCCCTACGGGTGACTTATGTGAAACAGGGAGGAGAAAGACGGTCACTTTCTCTCCAACCGCCTCTAACACCCAGGACCCAGGGTTACTGGGTTCTTGTCTCGCTCGCGGAAAAGAATTTCAGGAGTAGACAAGCAGTGAAGTAGCAGATTTTATTTAGAGAGTCTTAGGGAGGGAGGAAGGGATAAGTGGAAAAGAAAAACCAGTAGGAGTAACGCGCTCAAGAGAGAACTCGGCTTCTCCAAGGGTGGAGAGAGCTCTACACACATCCTAGTACTGGAGACGAAAGCATGAAAGTACACATCTCAAGGGGGGAGATGCGGGCGACACATGTGTTTGGCCACATGGGCACAAGCAGCACATGGGCTCAGGCAGCACATGCGCGCACTTCCTTTGTTCAAGGTGGCCTTTATAGGGTCTCTCCAACCTGCCCCCACGTGGGGGCTTCATCCCAGGTAAAAGTCTCTTGCTAAGGAGGTTACCAGGGAGGCTGGGTCTTCTTTAGGCTGGATCACAATTTAATCAGATTAAGGGAGAGGTCCAAGGAATTGAGGAACTTCATGGGGAGGGTTCCAACCTCCTCAGGGTCTGGAAGTCTTATCAGGTCTGTTTTCTGTATCTACAAAGTGGGTCAGTCTCAGAATTCTCCTTCCCAGAGTCTTTGTTAATCTGTTTCATTGCCAAGGGCCTTTCCCTATCTACCTGCCTACATCACTCTGAGTATAGCTTAAACCTAGTGATTAGCTTTGGTTGAAGTGAATATGATCAAAATTAGTAGATATAACTATCATTAAGCTATAAAGATTTTATTTTCTTTGTTGCTAGCAGAATGTCTCTCTTCCGGGCTTCAATGAACCAAGGTTTTATATTAGAGAATTGTATATGGCAAGAAACTAAGAGAAGTTTCTGGCCAATAGTCAACAAAAGCATCTCCTCCCTCAGTGGAAACCAGATGTGACTCTGTACCAGCTGATGTTTAGAGTAGAGCCTGTAGTAGCAGACCTTACTGGGCTGTGTTTGGGTTCAAAACCCACAGAAACTATGAGACAGTATATTAGGGAGATTTGAAGTCACACTAAAATTTTAGTTTACTTGTTACATATCTATAGGCAGCTAACATATTTATTTTCTCTTAAATGATCATACCTGGTAGTTCACTATAGCTTCTTTTGCAGAGTGCAGAATATCACTATCGATCTAGAAATGTTCATTTTTGCACTGAAATTATAGGAGATTTTATACTCATTGGCAGTCTGATAGGAGTGCTGACCAAGTTCAATAAGAAAGAAGGGATATCTTTATGACTTTTCTTCAAATACCCTTCTCTATTCATGCTTAAGAGAGTATTGACCAACGACTTCTCTTTGGGAAGAGATTGTAAAGCTCTGAAATACAAAGATGTAGATTTTCCTCTAGGCAAGGTTTTATTCATATTACTAATGACATGTTCTTTGATACACCTATCTTGTTTTCCAGATTCTTTTCACATGGCTGTAAAAAACATCTGCCAGGGGGAGACCAGGGGAAGAGCCCCAGCGGCTCTCTCCATCGGCTGGCCCCAGGGCTTCGGGGATTTGGTCCTGGGGTTTGGGGCAGATGAACTAGGAAACGAGGGCCAAGCCAGTTGATCGATCAGTTGTCTTTATTCCATTCTCCTGTCTCTCCCTCCACTTCTCTGCTGGCTCTTGATCTCTCCCGCTCAACCCACTCTTACAGCCTAGTTAAATCCCCTCTCCCTGCCCCCCATGAAGGGGTTGGGGTTTACACATAGGTGTGGTCACAATCAAAGGGGTAAAATTCTATCCCTTAGGGGATGCTGCTTCCAGGACAGGGCAGAGTCCCATGAGTGTGTTTCTCCTCTCCTCGCTCAACAAACATGTAAGCATTCATAATATTAATCATTTTGTATGGACACAATAAGAGATGCATTAAGCTTATAGAATTGCTCTCTTGGGGCCATCTTGATTTCAGACTACAGTGCTCAGGCCAGATCAGTCTTTCCTATCCTTAGCAGGGTCCTAGTCTCATCGTTACTTTTGGATCATGACAGCATTTGTCTATGATCAAACTCTTAACTTATAGTTAAGCATTAGGCACTTTGGCCAGGCCTATACTGATGCCAGGGTAGCACATAACTCACTGCTTGCCCTGGTCCATACCGTCCCTCATTGGGACCTTGCTTTTGGGGTGCTAGGAACTGAGGGCAACTGAGGCTTAAGTGGAGAAAGCAGATGCCCGGGAATGAATAATATTCGAAGCCAATTAAATCCCAATTTACAAAAGCATAATATTGTCTATTTGTGTCTATACAAAAAGGACATTGCCTTAAAGTAAGCTATTCAAAAGACACAAGGAGAGGAGAAAGGCAATATTAACTTACAATATAAATTCAGTGTCCTAGAAAGATCTGGCCTTACAAATTAACATTCTCATTAGGGAGAAAAGCTGATTAACTGTTTGGGGAAGAGAGCATAGAGAAGTAGTTACAGATAAACAAAGAAATGGGAGTGACTTGGGAGCACCTTGATGGGTGTGACCGGGATAAGCCTAAACTCCTTATGGCAAGGGGGAAAGGACACAGCAATGTCATCCTACACATGACCACACCATGACAACAGTTCATTGAGTTTTAGACTATATAGTGTAATTGTTGACGATTCCAGCAGAATTTTCAAAAAGATTAGTGGTAGATTTTCTTATTACCACTAGTGAAGGTTTTGAGGAATCGACTTCATAACAAGGCTATGCCACTCGTCACCTATCAATTATCACATCAATAAAGCTCAACAGTGATAAGTATAGTCAGTGATCAAACACTTTGTGCAGAGGTCAAGGGTAATCTGAGTACATTGATAGTGTAATGAAGTGAGGTAGCTAACTATCCAAACCACAGAGTCAACAACACTGAAAACAAAAGATCCAAACTTCAACAACCAAACTTAAAAATGTGTTTGTCAATAGTGGGAGTAGGGCAGAAGTGTGTATGGAGAAAATGCCGAATCCTGGTGGGGAGAAGACATTAGTGGTGAGACTGGAACACAGTGTGTCTTAAACCCAAATATGAATAATTTTGAACATCATGCTTTAATAAAAATATAATAAAATGCTTTGACACTTATACATGTCTCCTAAACATGTTTACCCTTACAATTAAGATTATGTTCCATCTGTACATCCAAAGAGATAACTCAGGTGCTAGAAATAATTTTGATACTGAAAATATCCCAATATGCAGAGCATGTCTGACTTATTAAGAATAATTCATTTAAAAATTCCCTAAGTATTCTAGAATTTAGAACATTACTAAAACAATAAAACCAATAAGACTATTTTTCTTTATAAAATCTATGTAGGCTAGGTTATGAAGAAGATGGCTTATACACAGTTGGTGGAGTGTAAGTTGGCACAATTACCTAGACAAATAATTTAACAAAGTACTTTAACATTTTAAGTCCATTTTAGATCTAGGAAGTTATGCCAAGAAAATTAATCTTGCAGTGATGTTATAAACAGTGCTTCAATTAGCATATTTTAAGAATAAACTAATGCAACCTAAACATTTGTCAATAGTTAAATTCATATTGAAAGACATAAAATATATGTTAGTATAATCAGTTAAACAGAAATGTGTCATGGAAACATATCAAGAATATATTGCTGGTTTTTAATGTTAATTTTTGAAGATATTAAATGAAATAACTATTATGGTTCGAATTTCATTTACAAATGTTATCCATGTATGTGCATGAACAAACAACTGAGGCCATAAACATACAATAAATCATTTAAACTTTTTTTGCCAACATAAAATTTATTGTGAGATATTTAGATATCTTTTCAGTAAGAATATATTATTAATCAGAGGGTGCAACTATTGTCCTTTGTAAACATTTTATAGACTAGTGTTTGCTTTTTTTTATTTTGTACTTCAAAAATTTTCAGTTCAGAACAGTTTTATGTATTTATTCCCTCAAACAATTATCTTCAAATTGCTCATTTTTAATCATAACTCAATTAACATTCATTAAACAAGCACATATCATGTGGCTTTTGATACTTACCAAAGATGCAATGATAAATGAGATAGTCTCTATTTGAATAAAAAATGTGCATTTCAATAAATTTTGTAAATTATCTGATAAGATAGTAAGAGAAGGCAAGTTCACAGAAAAAAGATTGAGCAATTTAGAATTATGGAGCATTTTTTGAGTTTGTGTCTCATCTTTGTAGGTATTTTGTTCACTACAAAATTATAAATGTTTTGAGACTGATTTTATTTAATTAATTAGTACTAACACTGTCGTCCCATTGTTCACCAATTTACTCAAGCGGGCACCAGTAACGTCTCCATTATGAGACTTCTTGTTACTGTTTTTGGCATATTGAATACGCCATGGAGAGCTTGCCAGGCTCTGGCATGTGGGCAGGATACTCTCAGTAGCTTGCTGGGTTTTCCGAGAGGGGCAGGGGAATCGAACCTGGGTCGGCTGCATACAAAGCAAACGCCCTACTCGCTGTGCTATCGCTCACTTTTTAAATTTTGGTTTGTAGCTGTACCTAGCTGTGCTCAGGGTTTACTTCCATTTCTGTGTTCAGTGCTTTTTCCTGGTTCTGTCCTCAAGGCTTACTCCTAGTTCTGTGCTCACTGGTCTCTGCTGGTGGTGCTCAGTATGATGACAGAGATTGAACCAGGGTTGGTCCCAGACAAGCAAGTGCCTTAACCCCTGAACCATCTTTCTTGCACTTGGATACTGATTTTATTACATATTTACAAAATAGTCTCCTACCCTCATGCCTTGCTGTCTTAACCAGGCCCCTTGGAGGGGGTGGGTTGAGTTTCCCTCCCTGCACTAAGCAGAGCCCTGGCAGCTTAAGACCTCCGGAACCCAGCCACAGCCATGCCCAAGGCCCCTCTCCACACATTCGTGAGCCTCACGCATGAAGGAACCAGCAGAGGAACCCAAGTATGTGGGACCTGGGGCTGAGACCTCCAAGCCTGCTCGGATTGGGACTGGGTCTCTTCCACTCAGATCCCCCATTTTTCAGTAGTAGGCAGTCACACTCAGAAACTACCCCCAGCACCTGTAATCCCATCAATGGCCAACATCCAGAGACTATAAAAATAACACTCTCAGAAGCGACCTCTTATAGCCTAGTTCTCCCTCTCAGAGACCCTGGCAAGGTACCTAGAGTATCCTGCCAGCATGGCAGAGCCTGGCAAGCTCTCTGTGGCGTATTCGATATGCCAAATACTGTAACAATGATGGATCTCATTCCCCTGATCCTGAAGAGCCTCTAATGCAGCACCGTTGGTAAGGACGAGTAAAGAGAGTCTGCTAAAATCTCAAGGCTAGGACGAATGGAGACTTTACTGGTGCCTGCTTGAGATAATTGATGATCAATGGGATGACAGTGATAGACAGTGATTTACAAAATAATCTATCTAGGGTCTAGAATGTTGCTAATTGTGTGACACATATTCCAAAAGTTTCTTTACATTTAAAGTACTCATTATTTGAGTAGAGATTTCTGAACTTTTGAAAGTCCCACCTTGAGTTCAAATGTTAGAATATATAGCAATTCACTGGAATGGGTTGAAAAATTTAAAACTCACTAAACAAGTAAACAGTAACTTCAAACATAGTTAGATCTTCTTATATCTAAAAATAGTGCAGATGGTCCTTGACTTACCAAGGTTTGGCTTACAAATTTTCATCTCAAATTTTGAGATAGTAAAAGCGCAATGAACATTCTTTAAGACATTGTGCTTTGAGTTTTGAATTTTAATCTTTTCCTGAGCTGGTGATATACAACATGCAGCTTGATATTCTCCTGATGGGAAGCAGAGACTGGCCATGAGCCAAGCAATCATGACTGTAAACAGAGATCCTCTATAGGGTTTTTTTTTCTTTTAGAGACAGTAAGTTACATGACATACTTAATACTTGATTATGAAATAAACATTGTGTCAGATATTTTGCTAATCTGTAGTCTAAGACAAGTGTTGCGCATGTTTAAGGTGAACTAATGATTTTTAGCAGGATGGGTATATTCAATAAAGTTTCAACTTCAAAACATTTTCAACTTATAGTGTATTTATTTGGACTTAGCTCCATCATAAGTGAGGATTTGTATCCAGAGGATCCAAGATAAATCTAATCAGATAGTTTCCACTGAGCATGAGGTCAGTGTTGAAATACAGATTTTTGATGGTAGGAAATCTGCAATCTGCATAGGTTTACCATATATGTTTATTTGGGCATATAGGTAATTAATCTAAAAATATATGAGAGGACTAGAGAGATAGTATAGTAGGTAAGGTGCTTGCCTTACATGTGCCAACTTGGTTTTGATCCCCAGCATCATGTGTGGTCGCCTGAACACAGAACCAGGAGTAAATCCTGAGCAACTCCACATGTGGCCCAAAGCCCAGTATGTATATGGGGAGTCCAGGGGTAGCTCAGGGATAAACCATGTGCCTTGAGGCATGAGGTCTCTAGTTAGATCCTTCGCACTGACCCGCATGCATAAAGAACATCAAACTTCTTACTAATGACATGACTTTGTTTTTTGACAGGAATTATAGGTTTCAGTCAGGCTTTCCCTAAATAGCTGCGCATGAAGAGCACCTTATTTGTATTCCTAAGAGTGCTTCAAGCCCCTGTTTATTAAGACCCAAAAAGGAAAATAATGCTTAAGCTGCTGTTGCAGGAAGAAAAAAATCAAGTATGAGACAGAAAAAGGCTTGTTAGAGAATATGTGCACTTAAGAGGCACAAGGCAGGTGCAGAACAAGCAGTTTATTCTAAGTGGACACACTCAGAGAGACAAGGAGCAGGCAAACCCCAGAGAGAGTTGTGCTGTTTCTAAAGCTTCTTGTCTGTAGAAACATGGTGACAGTCGAACCATGTAGAAACATGGAGAGAGAGTACAGCGTGTCGTGAGCGTGCCTTGAACATGGCCAATCAGGTTAGTTCCCTTGCACCCCATAAGGTCTCCTGAGCCAGCCAGGAGTGATCCCTAGTGTAGCACCAGGAGTAAGCCCGGTGCTCTGCCTGGTGTGGTTCAAACTACCCTCCCACCAAAATACAAACAAACAAGCAAACAAATATCCTGCCATCTTGGAAACAAGTTAAATGAATATGGGCAAATATCATAAAAAATTATGGTATTTCAGAGAAGTGAGAGGATTTTTGGGGTAGTCACAGTGCCTTCAAGATTCTAACCATTTTTTGTTCTCTTCCTGAGGGTCTCAGTGGCAATTGTAAGCTGTCAAGGAGCGTGGATGTGTGAATTTTACTATGTGAATGTACTACAATGAGCATATAACTGTTGCAAGCAGAGAGATGTCTGGGCCTGGTAATGAGTTTTTGGGAAATACTAAAACTAAGGGAAAAAAATTGCCCTGATATAGCCCAAAGGCATCAGGACCACATCTCTTTGATATGCAAATACTGAACTCTTTAGAGATGGAAGAAATGAACTTGCTCCCAGAACTGAGGGACTACCCTCCTAGAGAAGGTGGACCCGGTCAGAAAAAAAGAGGGGGAAAAAAAAGAAGAGGCTTCAATGGAATCTTCAGTTCATGATAAGAATATAAAAGGAGAGGCCAGATAGATTGTACAGCAGGTAGGGAGATTACCTTGTATGCACCTGGCCTGCCCGGCAAGCTACCGAGAGTATCCCGCCCGCACGGCAGAGCCTGGCAAGCTACCGTGGTGTACTCGATATGCCAAAAACAGTAATAACAAGTCTCACAATGGAGACGTTACTGATGCCTGCCCGAGCAAATTGATGAAAAACAGAATGACAGTGCTACAATGCTACTGTGCAGCTGACCTGGGTTCGATCCTAGTAATCTCATATGATCCTATGAGCCTTGCCAGAAGATATTCCTGAGTGCAGAGCCAGAAGTAACCATGAGCATTGTTGAATGTGTCCAAACATAATAACAATAACAAGAATATAAAAGGAGCATCAAAAGTTCGAAGCTCTTTCAGGGTGATAATACCCAAAATCACTTTTCCGAATGCAAAGCACTCCAGGTCTTGGCTGTTTGTTCATAACTCTACTATGAAATGAAACTTAACTTGCCTTAAGGGGTTCATTATCGACCCTGGAGATTGACCTGTACCCCAAGCTGAGTTGTGTACATATTTGGGGCTTTCCCCCACCCCGACAAAACACGCATTCTCTCTTAACAATGTTTAAGTAAATTTCTTTTTTTTTTATTCGGATGTGTCCCAGTCCGGAATCCCGGAGCCGTGTTAGTTGCTGCTCAGTGTCGCCAGGGCTCCATCTGGAGAAGGTGTGCTGGCTGCACCTGCTCCTTCCAGCTCCCCGGTGTTGCTGGCCTCAATTCGGGTCCAGAGCATTTTCCGGGCCGCGTTGCTCACCAGAATACCTGGCCGCTTCTCTGTTGAATGTGGCAAGATGGCGCCGAGGGTGGGTCGAGGGCGTGACTTCCGGCGGCCGGGACCACTTGGAGTCTGGGCTGGTGCCGCCCCACTCCAGTGCCCCCTGCGGCTTGGATGTGTCCCAGTCCCGAATCCCGGAGCCGTGTTAGTTGCTGCTCAGTGTCGCCAGGGCTCCATCTGGAGAAGGTGTGCTGGCTGCACTTCCTCCTTCCGGCTCCCTGGTGTTGCTGGCCCCAATTCGGGTCCGGAGCATTTTTCGGGCTGCGTTGCTCACCAGAATGCCTGGCCACTTCTTCGTTTAAGTAAATTTCTAAAAAACAACAACAAATAAATAAAATTTTTTAAAAATTAAAAAACTATTTTACTGTACTATTTTGTCTCCTGAAATTCTTTTCTATGAGGGAAGGTGATATTTCTGGAAAACCAGGGTAGAGGTTAGGACTGACTTTCTTTCTCCTGCAAAGAGCAAATCCTTACTCCAGCCTGAGTCCATAGTTCTCAGACAAATCGGTAGGGACGAGTTCCAGGACTCTAAAGTCCCAGTGGACCTAAGTCACTTGGTAGCTGCCTTGTAGAGCTGGTGGCATGCTGGCACCCATGCTCCCTCAGTTCTCATAGTAGACTTTACCAGTTCCACGCAGGCATTCCCTTGGTGACCAAGGTGGGTGGCGCAGAAAGGTGGAAGTACTCTTCTCAAGAGTACTTCCTCCCTTTCTCCATAGCACTGTAGCACTGTTGTCCCGTTGTTCATTGATTTGCTCGAGTGGGCACCAGTAACGTCTCTATTGTGAGAATTGTTACTATTTTTGGCATACCAAATACACCACGGGGAGCTTGCCAGGCTCTGAAGTGTGGATGGAATACTCTTGATAGCTTGCCGGGCTCTCCCAGAGGGGCAGACAGAGAAATTGAACCTGGGTGGGCCATGTGCAAGGCAAATGCCCTACCTGCTGTACTATTGCTCCAGTCCATACTTCACCCAAAACACTTGGAATACTTGATGAGATAGGCAGAAGTTAGGGAACAGGCAATATAATCTGTGAACCACCCAGGGAACCTGCTACTTCCAGTGGGAGTCACCTCTCCAACTTGCAAAGTAATGGAGCTGGAAGTCACTCATCAGTCACTTGGTCCTCCATCTTAAATTTTCTTGGGTCCATACAGTTCTAGATTTCAGTGTGTCTCAGACTCCATTGTTCTAACATTTGAGCTGTTTGGTAAAAATGATTGTAGCTAAGTTTCGCAAAGTCTTCATATTGCAAAATGTAATACTTTTCTATGAGAAGCAAAATTCTCAGGTTCCTTGATCCCCAGCTGTTAATCACATTTATCCTAATCATGTTTCTTTCTCACACCCATCTTGCGAGCCTAATGTAAAAATGAGAGCAACACTGAGTCCATAAAAATGTTTTGATACCTTTATCTGGTTTTAATGTCTGAGCTTATTGCAATCTGCTTATAATCTTACAGAGAGCTAGGACGGTAGTGGGGCTCCTGCCTTCTATGTGACTGGTCAGAATTCTATCTTGCCATTATGTAAGGTTACCTTAGCAACTTTAGGAATGATTTTCAGAGATTAGAGCAAGTCCAGAGACAGGAGTAAGCCCTGAGCACTGCCAAATGTGGTAAGAAACAAACAAAAACAAAAATTCCTCCATGATGGGAGGGACCTTAAAACCAAGAAAGGTTTTTTGGATACTTGTTAGAGGAGCAAACTACTTTTCCTGTGTCTTTAAGAGATGGATGCAGTCAATAAACACCTGAAACTGGCCAAGAAATAGATTGGTATTAATTATAAAAATTACATTGCACGGGGTGGGGACTGGGGAGGTGGGGGGTTGGGGGAGGTATACTGTGATTCTTGGTGGTGGAATATGTGCACTGGTGAAGGGATGGGTGTTCAAGCATTGTATAACTGAGACTTAAACCTGAAAGCTTTGTAACTTTCCACATGGTGATTCAATAAAAAAATTAAAAAATAAAAAATTAAAATAAAAAATTACATTGCAGTTAATTCATTCATTAATGACTTACCACTCAATATCTATGGAAAGTTTATTATTTTTGGAAGAATGGACAATTTGCAGTTTGACACCAGGATAAAGAGATAACGTACTGACTGATGGGTACCCATTAAATTTGTTTTGGAAATATTGTCTTTAGAATTAACTTCAAATGCATATCACTGTCCTTCAGAAAATGAATAAATATGTTGCTTAAAAAGCATCTCTGAACAATAAAAAATGCACTCTGGCGTATGTAACAAGAAATGAGCACATCTTCTAAATGGGCTCGCTGATACGGTTGAAGTTCTCTTCTCTCATACTGTAATGTAACTGGATGGCTCTTTAAATTAAGTGAATGTGTATGTCCGTTTCCTTTAATGGAATCAGTTTTGATATACTCTTTGTTCTGTTAGTGCTGTTATGGGCTTCTGTCTAAGGATTTTTTTTTTAAGTTACATTACAAAGAGGTTTTAAGATTTCCCAACAGGCTTTTATTTAACCAAAGCATTTGATCTCAAACCTGCTGGGTCCTAGGGAAATCCTGACCAATTCTCCAGTAACTCCTCACTATTGGAATTTGAAAGGACCCACCTGAAGGATTGAACTCCCGTATGGCTTCAACCAGCCTTTAGATCTTGCTATTCAGGCAGACTGCAAGGGGGCTGAGTGCCCCCTTTGTGAGCTGCTAAGCAATTTAAGGTGTCCTTTGCATAAGTTGTACTCCTCAGGAAATAAAACTCAGGAGGACACAGACCTGTATACCTTAGCTCCTCTATCTTCAGTTAAAGGGCTTGCAGGGGGCCTGCTTAACATCTTTTGCTACCTAAATACCTTTTGGACATGGGAACTCAACAAAAGAAATTTCATTGCATCCATTACCCTACTGCAGTGCATAACAAATTAGATTTAAAAGACTACTTCCCCCCACCCCATCCTTGCAGCTATTTCATCATTTTCTTTAAAATTTCAATTTAGTATCTGGGGACAGAATAGTCTATAGTACGCTTTAAACCTTATAATGTGAATGATGTTAAATTATCACCAAAGAATTAAACTTGTGCTATTATAGACAAAGTACAGTCAAAAAGGCAGAATATTGATTGCCTTTAAAATATCTTGCATACAAAAATCCATATTATTAACCTATTTTGAGGAAAGGTGAAACCAAATTTTCACTTGCAATATTTAAATTATTTTATTTTAGTTAAGCATTCCATTGTGTGGAAGTTTTAGGGCATTTAAACAACAAGGCACCTGGGGAACAGATTTTGCCCATGGCCACTTCTCTATAAATATTTGTCTTTGACTTTCTGTTAGGAGTCATTAAGCATCTTCAGTATTATACAGATAGATACAGATATCAGTCAATCTTGAGATGTAGGAATAGATCTACTTTTAAATTTGTTACAGACATTGCCTTCGATATTATTATCTCTGACAAGGCCTCAAATTAGCTTTATGTGAAAGAACTAGAAAGAAATATAAAAGTATTTCCAGAAGCTGTAAAATGTTTGCCACTCGGTGCTCACAGCTTGAGGGCATACTCTCTCACTCCACACATGTACCATCTATTATGAGACAACGGAGGCGCTTGGTATCAGGATGTCACTCCAGGAAAGTGGCCTGGAACAGTCTCAATTCTGAGTGTGGAGCAGGGTTGCCAGGCAATGTGTTCAATTTGGGTTTTAGAAATAATGTTACTATACCTATAGAATGTGGCATAATTGTTTCATATCTCAACTTACTAATTTCTGTAGACATTTGCCACACATCTGATTGGTAGATATTTATGAGAGGCTGCCTGGAGGAATTTTTTTCCTCCTGCAGTTAGCAATAGGGATTATCTGAAGATAAGATGCCATGAATTCTTTGACTGGAGAAAGAAGGCACAAAAATTTGCAGAACCATGAGAATGGTGGGAATTATGGGAAAAATAGCCTCTTATTTTTATTAGTAACATAAGTATTGCTAATGATATCTTGTGTTAAAGTAATTCCAGATCCTTTATTTTGTAAAAAAAAAAGATTCTGTTTTTATTCATAGGCAAAAGGTTTAACAAACATTTCTTATATTTCCAAATTCACTCTATTCACTTTTTCATAGTGTAAGTGTTTATATTTTGGGAGCTAGTTTCCCTGCCATGTCTACAGTTACAAAATGTAGATAACCTTGGTTTAAAAGTGTTCATCTACTTGTTAAATGATCTATTTACTTATTTATTCCCCAGATTTCTCAGCCCACCCCCCTGCTTCCTTCTTTGTTATGTTTTATCTATTTTTTTTTTTGATTGGGCCACCCCTGGAGATGCTCAGGGGCTCCTCCTGGCTCTGCACTCAGGGATCACTCCTGGCCGGCTGGGGGAACCTTGTGAGATGTGAGATGTGAGATGCTGCGGGTCGGACCCAGTTCAACCCAGTGCATAGCAAACGCCCTGCTGCTGGACTCTGGGTCCTGCCCTTCCTCCATCCCTACTGATGCGATTGCAGTGACCTGGGTCGCACACAGGCAGACTCTGCTGTGGTGCTTGCCAGGGGATTGCGGGGGGTTCGCGCATCAAGTCGCAGCGCTAACCAATGCCAAGACAGGCGCTTTGCAACTTTGTTCCTTCTATTTCCCAGCCCCAAATTTAGGACTCTTGGGGTAGGGAAAAGCTTAGACAGATCAGCTTGTGGCCTGTAGTTTGGAGGGTGTGGCCACCTTTCCCTACGAGAAGCTGCCCTGGTATGTTCTATTGCTTCTGATTGAGCTTAAAGGAGAATCTTGCGAACCGTTTTGATAAGAACCCCAGATTCCTGGCTGCCCAGTGCTGGCCAGTGAAGACTGGGCAGTAGAATCTATTTCTAGTCCACCCATCTCTAGTGGAGACAAGCGCAACAGAACCCATTTCAACCTCTACTCTCCTTAATCTTCATTACTTTACTAAACTATCTACCCCAGATGACGTCTCTCTGCCTTTTTCTGTAATATGATGTATGTTCCGCATATAGTGGCAGCTGCGCATGCTTGCAGCTTCCCTCATGACTATGTATAAGTCCCTGAAAAACTACCAAAATATGTATAATCCATTATGCCACTCTGCTGGGCATAAAACCGGAGGCCCTACTCCCTCTCTATAAAGCTCAGCCGGTAATGGTGGACGTCCTTCCCAATTTCAGCTTTACTGTCAATAAAACTTCCCTTTCTAATCAGTTCTTACTGGGCATTTTCCAGGAGGACACAAGGATTGCCCTCTTCTCTTTAATTGTGGTGCTTGCACATGTTCCTGTGGGGCTGGAGATCACACATCGTTGTTTTGGTACTTACACAAACCTGGCTGTGACATTGTTGGAAATTTGTATTTTCAAATATTCTCAATTGGGAACAATGATATTTAGAAAGACAGTCACTAGTCATTTATGTATGAGAATAAGAATTGGTAAGCGGGCAGGGAAGATGACTCAAAGGACGCAAGCACAGACTTTGCATATGGGAACTCCAGGTTCAATTCCCGAAGCGCCACAGGGAGTGACATCCCTCCCCAACCACTGCTGGATGTAGTCTTAAAAGAAAAAAGGAATAAGTGAAAGCTGCAACCAGTCTAAATACCCATCAGTGAAGAGTTGCTGGCAAAACACCGAACATCCATAGTGCTAACACTGTTGGGGTTGAACTTACCAAGAGCCATGCAGTGAATAACTCAGGACAACTGGCAAGCGTATTGGGAGATATTTCATTGTTCTACCTTATGAGTTTAGAAAGCCAGTGCAGATAAATTAATTGTCAAAGGCTTGGAGTTACCTATGGTGGAATTAGAATTCCAATCAAACCAAGTCATTTGATTGAAATGAATTCAACTCTCTTTAAAATGGTCCTGCAATTTGCTCTTCAAGCCTGTGTTCTCCCAGAAACACCTATCTCTTTTGCTTATCTCTGTGTATCTCTGCTCACTTCTTTTTCTACTCTGGAGAAACCTGTGTTTTCACATGAACAAATTTTCTCTTTCTCTCTTCTCATAACTATCGAAGCAAATTTTGTTCAATAAAAACAATCTTGCTTTACACACATACACACAAAATTTCTGTGTATATTCAAAGAAGGTGGCTATTTTAGACACCACAAAACAGATACTATGTTGAAGAAAACACACATATTATTAAAAGATCACAAAGAGGAAGAGGAAAGTTTGAGGGAAGATTCCCTAGGTTGTTTATGTGAGAATTTGTGCATGTGGAACTCTCATTTTCTATTATATATAATTTTCAAATAGTTATATATTTTGCAAATATGTATGATAAAAACAGTTTTAAAAATATTACATATAATCAGGAGAATCAATACAATTAAGTAATTTTATAATTTACATATGCAGCAAGATTTTTGAATCACACATGCTGACAGTCAATTTGACCTTTTTTTTAACAAAGCAGAAATAAATTATATCCCATGAAATTGTCATAACTATGGACATTAATTATTACAGTCTGTTTTGGGGGAAGATAGAATTCTATGATAAAGAAACAGACATTTTTTACTTGTGTTAGCAAATTATGCAAGTGAATTAAAAAGCGATTGAATAAGCTGTCCTTTATATTAATAGTTATAATTGTTTTTGTTTCAAATTCACTATAATAGAAACAAATATTTGTTCTCTAGCAGATTTTTTTAAAGAAAAATCTCACGACCTTTTTAGTATATAAAAAAAACCACTGTTTGCACTTATAAGCTTGTAGCATTATACTCAAGAACCTGGATATAATATCTAACCATGTAAGTAGTTTTTAAGGAGAAAAGAAATGTGCACATTTTATTCTGAAGTTACAAATGACATTTGATACACTTCTGGGCTAAACAAAGGGTTTGGCCTGGCTCTAGCCTTGCTTCTTGCATTTCAGCATTGAAAAAACATCAGTCATGGACGATGCTTTTGAAAATTCTAAGCCAAAGCTTTACTTATGGATATCATATGATTAAAAAAGGTAATAAAGAACAGTCCCCGTAATCAAGAGTGAGTCAAGAAAATGGCATCTAAGGGAGTAAGTCAGTCATACAAAAACCTGACCAATGTCAAGCTCATTGGCAAAGGCACAGCTGCTAAAACAACTAGTAAGATTGGAAGGGAGGCTGCCAGGAAGTCAGGTGCCCAAGGCGGGAAAGACTCTGTATCCATTGGCACTTGGCCCTCCAGCTGCTATACAACCTCGGTCTGGGCACAGAGGTGTTGAATTTGGTTTTGAACCACAGGAGGAAAGTGAAGTGAAGCACAACCCATATTTTCAAAAGCAATACTGTCAAGTTAGTACTGATGCTATACTCAGGGAAAGATACATTGGTTTACATTTCAAGTTCTGTGGACAGAAGGGCCAGAAGGAATGTGGGTAGGTGGGTAGCAAGTCTGAAAGCCCAATTTACCCATCAGTCCACAGAAACTGACTATGGGGATTCCATTGTCCTCTATTTTTAGGTACTTGAATGCACTAAATGAGTGAAAGTGAAATGAACACCAGGTTTGAAGGGAAGGTGTGGGAGAAGGCAGGTGATGCTTTGAGTTTGAAAAGAAAATAGAGGAGCTTTTATTTTGGCTCTATTAATAGACAGTTGTCATTTTTCTTTCTTTCAATAGAGAAAGTAAGTGACCCCAGACAGAAACTAAATGATCCTTGCTGTGATTAGCAACTCATGTTTGTTTAATGTCAAGAATGCTGTATCTAATAAAAATTTATAATCATACATCACCTTTCCAAATAACTATGAGCAAATAGAGAATGCATCTTTATGGCATGTCATCTTATTATACCTTTGAAGCTAGGGAGTGTCCTGCTTGCATAGAGCAGGCATTTCATAAATGTTGAAAACTGAATGTGACTTGCTGAATAATAAGCTTGTCTGCAATCTGTATCCCTCCCCCAAAAGTCACCCTGTTGTATGGCCTCCAAATCTATATCATTGTAATTCTCAATTTGGCGTTGGGAATTTGTGTAACAGTTGACAGGGCACAAAGCAAATTATAGGGTATTCCTCTTGTCTTCAAAGGCTAGATTAATAATAAAAGAAGCATCAAGCAGAGAAAAGGCATGAAGATTTCTAATAACATGTGTATCTCCTATACATAGTGGAAGACATCTGGAAAACTGAGTAGGCTACCAACATGGTTTTGAAATATATAAATATTTAGCTAAAGCAAAAAATATTTTGAAGAAGGAGAATTACCAGAAGGGAGATTATCAAGAAAGACCTAGTGAGTACAATTTTCTCTAATTAAATGATAAGGTTATTAGATCTTCTAAGAGATATCCTAACTGGAGAGATTTGGAAGTCTTTTGCACAAACCTTGCACAAAAGGTTAGTTCTACCCAGTCTTTGAAAATCCATGCAATGTCTTTTTGCCTAAGACATACTTGGGAGTAGCAGGTTTTTGCTTCAATAAAGAAAACATTCTTTATTGATACTCACTCCAGAAGAAGGATTAATGTGTTTAAGTACCTGCTATTGACTCCCAACATAGTCTATTTTCAATTAATGCTTGTTTACTTTCATAATAGTTACTGGAATTTGTGAGATATTAGGGGATGGGGGGAGAAAGGAGAAAAAATACAGATATAGAAGGTCAAGCATGAATGACATGCACATAGATAAAAATGACAAAGAAGAGATGCATAAAAAAGAGATGTTTGTTGTCTCTAGAAGTTTGCTCTCCAGCATGCTTCTGATGGAGGAGATGGAGAGAGTTTACGGTGACAGACTACATGCATTAAACATTTGCTCTTGGCCGAGCATGATGTTAACTGCTTTAGATATATTGATAATCTCATTTTTTCACACAATCTTAAAATAGGTGATATTATTTCCATTTTACAGATATTAAGAGAGGTGGGAAATGCCAAAATAATTATATGAGAATGACAGGGAGGCAAGCAAAGCTCTATATCCAAAAAAAAAAAAATCAAGCTAAGTGATACCATATAAGGGCAAATGTTAGGAGTCAAATAGTTGTTTGTGAGCCCTCTCCCTCTCTACACGCACACACACACACACACACACACACACACACACACACACACACACACACATGCACTACCAAATCTGTATGTTGAATCCTAATGCTAGATATCATGGTAGTGGGAGGTGAGGTCTTGGAGAGGTAATTAAGTCCTAAATGTGATTAGTGCCCTTAACAAGAGAGCAAGTGCCCTAGCCACTGTCACCATATAAGGACACAGACAGGACACATTTTCTATGAGGCAGGAAACAGGCCTTCATTCCAGCTCAGCCAGGCTGGAACCCCAATCTTGGACTTCCAACTCCAGAACTGCAAGGAATAAATAACTGCTGTTGATAAGTGATCTTCTAAGGTATTTTGTTACAACAGAGAGAGTGAACTAAGATAACATAATGATCTGAAAGAACATGAATATCACAGCTATCAGTTTTAGAGTTTTTGTTTGTTTGGACATAACCATAACCACACAGTCACATACTAGCTCTTTGGGTTTCAAGAGAAACTTCTAGAATTGCCCTGTCACAATGCAGTTTTTCTGTGATATAACAATACTCCCGGCATTTACCCTGAATGTAGACAATTTACTTTCTTAAAGGCAAATATTTAGACCAGATTGTTTTGTCACAAGAGACACCTTTGTCTTGTTATATGAGACCCTTTCATGAGTTCCTTGATGTTGCAGGTGCCTATCAATTTTATTTCATGACATAAACATTCAGTCTAGCTCACTTACCGTAGAATTTATAGACAAATGCCTTCTCTACATTTCTACAACTTATTTTTTCCTTCTACTAATTTCTCTAACAAATTTTTTGTGTTCCATCATCTAGAGAAGAATCTCAGAGGGGAAAGATAATTTTTATGTTGTACCTTTATAGGATAAAGTGCTGACCTCAAAGTGTAATGGATATTTTATATGCCAAATTGGCTTAGCGGCTTAGCTATTGTAGCTGGTGTTTGGTCACACACTAGTCAAGATTTTGCTGTGAACAAAATTTTGAAACATGGTTAACATCTTTGGGGCGCTTCCCAACAGAGCTCATGGACGTCCAGAGGCCACTTCTAGTACAGGGCCGACTGGGCCCCATGGTTCAGTGCTTGGACTCTGTGATGAGTGCTGCTCTACAAAGCACCCACCCTTGACCACTAAGATTTCTCTCCATCTTTATAACTTTTTGTTTGTTTGTTTTTGGTCCACATTCGGTGTTGCTCAGGGCTTACTGCTGGTGGGACTTGGGGACCATATGTGGTGCTGGGAATTGAATCCATCTTGGCCATGTCGAATGTTGCAAGGCAAATGCCACATGCCAGGCAACCCTTGTAACATTTTAAAAATGAACTTTCTCACCCTTAACCCCAGAGTATAGGGAGGAGATGGAAAGAAATACTGTGGGAGAAGAGACAGATGAAAAGCAATAGGGGGCAGGGGTCAAAATCATGAGGCCGAAACTTTAACAACTGAACTTTAAAAAGTGCCTGTCAAGAGGGCAGGACGGGGAAGTGGCAGATATTAGAGGGAAGCTGACCCCGGTGGTGGGATCAGTGCAAGAAAACTGTATGACTAAAACTCCACTCTGAATAATTTTGTAAATCACAGTGCTTTAATTTAAAAAAAGGTGTAATTTCAGTTGATTATTTATGTTCCATAATGTGAATGGTCCTCATCCAGTCAATTGAAGATTAAGAAAAAGTTCTTTTTCCCTAGAAATAAGAAACTCCACAGCCAAATTGTCTTCCTACCCCAGATGCAGCATCCATTCCTCCTGGGCCTACAGTTTGCCACTTGTCCTATAGATTTCAAACATGCTAACCCCGACAATCATGGAAGTCAATTTATTAAAATTCTGTCCATGTATATATACACCTATATATTCATATATACACATATCTTCTCAGCTCTGCTTCTCAGAACAACCCTAATAGGTCAAAGTAGTTGGTGCAGTAAGTGAGAGCATTCTGGGAAGAAAAAGCATTGTGTTCAATATAATGAGAGATGATAAGAATGGAAACTAACTAGTCTATCCATGAGGAGTGAGTGACAAGACTAAGAATATCTTAAATAAATAAACATGAGATGACTTTGAATTGGCACACAGAGTATCAGTCAATCATAAGAAAAGTTCTGC
Source organism: Sorex araneus (assembly GCF_027595985.1). Lineage (NCBI taxonomy): Eukaryota > Metazoa > Chordata > Mammalia > Eulipotyphla > Soricidae > Sorex > Sorex araneus. The sequence continues at coordinate 212,376,711 of NC_073302.1, forward strand.
TCCATCTAAAGCTAGCAGTTCCAGTAAGAAAGAAACTCAGAGAATGATTTAGTTTGGTTTCAATTAGAGACAGGAGGGGGAATTTAGTTTTATGCACCTTTCATTTTTATGTACATAATCACATTTAATTATAATAACATCCTACTGGATCAGACCCTGAGATCTAAGACACTCCTGTTATTATCAATGGGTACTCAAAAGCTTAAGTGATGAGTTCTCTTCTTGCCTATGGATATCCAAGCAATTGCTTGCCACTGGCTTGGATGATCTGGACTTGCCTGTATCTCAAAGCCATGTTAGATGCCTGCTTCTGTTTCAAGATCTCTTGCCTCTTTAAATTGAAGAATTAATGTTTTCTTTAGGAATTCATAATCTATTCCCACCTGCATAATTTTTCTAAGCTTTCATTATTATTAATATTAGTATTAGTATTGTTGCTAATTGCCTACCAACACCTTATTATACATGTTGTCACTTCTTTCCAAGAGTTTTAAATTTATTAAAATTCATTTTTGGTTTGGGGGCCATATCCAGAATGCTTAAGACTTATTCCTGGCTCTGTACTCAAAGATGGTTTTTAACTTTTGATAGTGCTCAGAAGACCCTATGCAGTTCCGGGGATCAAACTAAGTTCACTTTGTGCAAAGCATGCCTACAGCCCTGTAAGTCTCTCCAGCCCGCAATAATTTGTTTTATCTGGTCTTTTATACTAGACCATAAGTTGCCTGAGGACAAGATTTACCTCTATTCTGTTCTTCATTTTACCTCTTGGTAAATGACGAAGTAAAAATAAAACCTCTTCATTTTACCTCTTGGACCTGTGTAGTTCTTATAATGTATTAGTGAATATGTGTTAGAAAAGTCATCTGAATTAATTTAAAGCTGATTCTGTCTCAGGTCACAGTCTGATACTTTTAACTAAAACAATGACAGATTTTTGGACTTACTTTTGGAAAGTAACAAAAAAACTAGGAAAACACCTGGTCTCTGATCCAATTTAAACTCTACAAAGAATCCCATTCTTTAATTAGCATCTCAATACTGCTATGTTTTCAATAGAATTTTGTTCTTCTCTACTCACAAATTCTTACCATGTCATTTGGCTTTTTGCTATCTCTGTTTTAACCTTGCAAACTAAGCTCTAACACATATGCAAAATAGGTAAAGGTAGTTTTTTGCTTTATACAAAATATTTTAAAGGAACTACTGACTTTTAGTTTGTACTGAAAATATAAGATGACATTCTTTTTTCTTAAAAGAAACTTTATCAATATATCATTTTTAATCCTTCAAAGTCATACTTCAATAAATATTGATCAGTCCAATAAAAATTAGAGACATACAAGGCATCTAGAAATATTCTGAATGAATCTGGGTAAGAACACTTGTGAACAGTATATTTAAAGCATTTTAATTAAGTGTGTCAAACTCTAAAATGTGTTTCTTTATTAAAAAGGTGTTATAAATATATATGTATATATTTTAGGTCCCAAACTATTAATACAGTTTAACATCAGATTGTCTCTTGAGAGGTATTCTAGGACTACCTTTTTCACACCCTCATAAATTCCCCGCACCTAAACAACTGGGATTCACTTAATTTAGTATGACCATTAGGGCCTAATTCTCTTGGTGTTGTTGATTGTCTAGCTGAAAGCAGTAAACTTAAACTCAAAACAAATAAGATTTTAAAAAAATTACACACTCTATAATTTTTTGTCCTGTTTGTTCACTAAGTATTTCTCAGATTTTGAAAGATCTAAGCATCAGCTGTTTCACTATGGTTGTAACATCTGCTTCAAACTTGCAGGTAACCTTGAAGAATAAAGAATGTTCATGTCTTGAAAGCCAGTTTCCTGTTTGTACAATAAGTGTCTTGGAACCCTAGTGAATATACATATACATATTTATGTACCTTGATGTATATACACAATTCAAACACACACACATTTCCCATAATATCTAAAATATCTCCTATTGCACAGTTTCAATAAAATTCAACATTTTGACTTAGTTTTGCTAAACACATGCTTTAATTTATGTGGTCTTATAACATAACTAATTCTAAGCATGGGCCCTATACACAGGTAATTCATTGGCTTTAACACATAATTATTTATCAGTTAAGAATGTACTCTAAAGGCTATAGAAACCTTAAAATCTTGGTTTAAACAAACAGGCATTTTCTTTCTGAAAACTCTCTGCAGAAAAGTAGCAACTGGCCTTTTGTCAATAGTTCAATTATGTTAGGACGGTACCACTATGATTCTCTTAGTTCTCCTCTTAGCAATGCTGCCATCTGACTGCAAGATGCTTGTATGTTTAGACATTAAGAAAAACTTTCTCAGGGTGCCTAGTTATAGATAAGTTGGTTGAGGACCTGCCTTGTAGAGATGAGAAAAGCATGATCCTCACCAGTGCCCTTCTGCCAGAGTGCGATGTTGCTGGCATTGCTGATGCCATAGGTGTGTGACCACTTAGAGAGTGTGCCAGGACGATGTGCATCTCCCCTCCAAGCCCCAACCCCAATCATTACAACAGCAACAAAGGGAAATGAGGGGAAAATATCTCCCCCACACCACACACACATAAATGCAAAACCTTTCTGTCTCCATGGAAAGATCTGAGTCACATGACTGTTCAAGGGAATCAAGATAGTACTAAAGTGGGTGTATTAATATGATCAAAGTTAATACTTTATTTTTTGGAGGAAGAAAGGAGACAATGAATATTGCAAAATTAGCTAATAGTTACTACCAGAGTCTCTTCCCCATCCTCCCCTGCCCACTTCCCACCCCACCAGAAGATATATAATTTAGAGAATAGAAAGAAGGGAGCAGAAATCTTCCTGTCACATAAGAGAGGGTGGAGTGGGGGGACTTCTAAGCAGAATTCCACACAGACTCCTTTGAAAGCAACCCTTTCCCGTTTAATTGCCATGCTGGTGAAGTCTAGCTGTATTAATGCAGATACTTCCAAAGGAAGGGAGAAAAAAGTCCTTTGAACACCTTTCCTCTCACTTCTGTCACTTTCTTAAGGAATAGTGGTCTATTCTTATCGGAAAAACCCTCATTCTACATCCCCTACTTTATTCACAGTGAAAAAATTTTGTGACAGAGATAGAATAAAAATCGCAAATTTTCTGATTTGGTCCAGTAAACTTTCCCATGAACTGCATGGTTTTCTTTCATTTGCCTGCCTCTTGTTGCAATATAACTTAGCTCAAATGACCATTTCTGACTATGGTTATATGCAACTCTTGCTTGGTTTTAACTATTTTCTACATTGAGAGTACTGTTCTCTTCAACTTCTCTTCTTCCTAAAAGTTATTTGCAAGTCTTACTTACAACTAGTTACAAAAATATGAATGTAAGCTAATGTTTGTTTTAATCTATTATTTTAAATTGCAATTATAATTTTTCATTATTCACTTAAATATTTTAATGAAAAAATTCATTAAAAATTAATGAAAAAACAAATATAATTTTTCATTATTCACTTTAATATTTTTAATGAAAAAATTCATTAAAATTTTTTATTGAATCACAGTGAGATACACAGTTACATGGTTGTTTTCAGTTGTTGAATGTTCCAATACCCATCCATTCACTTGTGTACATTTCCCACCACCAATGTTCCTGTTTTCCCTCCTGCCTTCCTCCCATCTGCATCTGTGGCAGGCAGTTTCTATCCATCTCTCTCTCTCTCTCTCTCTCTCTCTCTCTGTCTGTCTATCTGTCTCTCCTTTTGGGCATTATGGTTTCCAATACAGATACTGAAAGGTTGTCATGTATATCCCTTGACATACTTTGAACACCCAGTTCTTGTTCAGAGTGTCAGAGTGATCATTTCTAAATATTAATGTCCCTTCTGGTCCCTTCTCTATCCAAACTGCCCTTTGCCCCCCACTCACCTAGGGTGAGATTCCAGCCACTGACCAAACCTCCTTCCCTCTTCCTCTTTTACCTGGACCTGGATATTAGTCTCATATAATTTTTTTAATATTCCAAAAATGAATGCAGTCATTCTATATCTGTCCTTCATCTGATTCATTTCACTCATCATGATACTCTCTATGTGCATCCATTGATAAGCAAATTTCATGATTTCATTTTTCTTAACAACCGATAGCATTCCAGTGGATAGATGTACCATAGCTTCTTTATCCAGTTGTCTGTTCTTGGGCACTCTACTTGTTTCAGATTCTGGCTATTGTGAATAGGTCTGCAGGTTCAGAAGTTTATAATTTACCTATTTGGTTTTCTCCCACCACCAACTTTAAAAAAAATGTTTAACTCATAAACTAAGTCATATTTTAACTACAATAAGTATTAAGATTTATCTATACACATCAATTTCCTTGAACACCACATATTCTCCTTTCTTCTGGTTCAGAGTTATTACTGACTTTTCTTCTGGTGGTTCTTTTAGTAATGTTTATAAGGATGGTACATTTTATCAGTCTACTCAGTAATATATTTATCATATTCTTAAATTATGATTGACTTGGGTATAAAATTACAAATTGATTATTGTTTTTATTTTCAGAAAAATTCTTCTATTTCTTACTGGTTCTAGTCTTACTGATGAAAAGTCTATTGATTTAGTTGTTCTTTAGGTGAGGTGAGCTTTCTTTCTAGTTGCTTAAAATATATGATTGAATTTTCAACTTCAGCATTATACAGTTTTACTATGATATATCTAGGTATATATTTATTCCTCTATAACTAATTAGATATATGTTTAGTGATATCATTTTATCCTTCACGGCTCTTAATATTAGGAAGAAATCACAATTGTTGCTGGGGTAAATTCAAGTGGCAGAGCATGTGAGGGCTTTGAAATTGAGCCATGGCAACATGAATAGCCCTAAGTGGCACTGCTTCTAGAGAAACTGTTACCCTTATTTAGTGATGTATACTATTTTAAGAGTAGTTTTATTTGTTTTTGATTTTGAAAGGCCCTAACTATTGAGATGTTCTTGGCTTTTTACAGTTCTTTGATATTTTCTAATGAAAAAACAAAAAAACTACCATTTTTTCTTTTATAATCTAAAGCAGTGATAGTTCCAATGTTGTTTTTTTTTTCTAAAATGGGCACAGTAGGTCAAATGAGTCTGTGAATTTCTGATAAAAAATGTATTTGGATGGGGGACATCCAAAAGTAATTTTATCGGTGAACACATCCTCTCTTTCGAGAAACTCATCTTTTTATTCTCAGAGCAAAAATATAAACATCCTCAGGCCTTCTTTGCTATGTGAAACTTCTCTTACCCCTGGTGTTCCTGCAGGTTCCTAGACATGCTAGGTCTACCATATTTATCTCTTTTGAATATTGTGGGAGCCACATCCTATGATACCTGGGAGATTCTCCTACTGGGACTGGAAAGCTATGAATCGCCAGAATCAAGAATGGGCCTTGCACATTACGCTACCATTTGGACCACATCCTAGTTTTGTACCCTATATATTTTTAAAATTGACTGCCATATAAATTCTACATTTGTACATAATTAAATTGATTTTTCCTTAGATAACCTGTCTTATACTGGGTTACCAGCCCAAGAAGAAACCAGAGGATAAGAGAATATTCTCTGTTACTGAATAGAATACTATTCAGTATTAGAATATTTATATTAGAATAATAGAATACTCTTCAGAATAGAATACTGAATAAGCCTTTTATGCTTATTATACCCTGGATAGAGTAGTAGGTATTTCATATGTGATATGAAAAAATGAAAATTATGTGAGTTACAAAGAAGTTAGAAAAAATTCAAGTAAACTGTGTAAGAACTTAGAAATTAGTAAAACTGGCATCAAAATTCACACCCAAATCATGCTTTCATTAAGATCTAGGACAGGACTCCAAAGGTCATTCTCCGCCCTCAGTGGGGACTGCAGGGCAGATGCCCCTGCTTCTTCTTTTCTTTGCCCCTAATTACGTCTCTGATTAGTACAGGACAAAGGGAAATGCACAGAAGAGAAGCCTGACAAAGTTGAGAAGGAAATGGCTTGGGAGAAAGGAAGATGATTCATTTATAAGCTCTTTGTCCTCTGGAAATGTAATAGGCCTCCTAGGAGGAGACACTCAGTGTTAGGGTGACAGCTTGAGTCTTTAAGGAAGCGTCATCCAGAGGTGAATGAGAATAGTTTTTCTGACCTCCCTATTTTAAGCCAGTCACTCACTCTCTCTTTCCACATACACACAAGTGATAAAAGGACTTCAATTCTTTCCCTTCATTCACACTATTATATACTGACCTGTGTAATAAAAACTGTTAGAACCAGGTCTTCTTGGAAAACGACGAATTAGCCAATTGCTCTGTCCCCCTTCTTTAAGATTCAATACAACTTAGAATTTGCGGTATTAGTCACCCCCCACCTTACTCTTACCAAACCCACACAAATCATGTTTTCCCTCTGATGATGCTGAATATCATATCTTCATCAGCTATATGGTAAGGTCAAGTCAACTTCTCATTAAACTTCAAAAAATAAGACCTCCCCTTCCATTCTTCTTTTTTGAAAAAATAATTCTAATAATAAAAAAAATCATCATTCCCATTGTGTGATTTATTTTTCCCAGAGGAGGGGGGAAAAGTGATTTTGAATACTTACATTCTAATTTAATACCATCTTGAATCCACTTAATAAAACCCATCATTTAAAATAGTCTATTCCAATTACAACATGTTTGGAGTTTTCAATCAAGAGAAAAGTGTTTCTTTGGGCACTCTCTGTATAGTGCATGCAAAGCCTGCTAAATATTTCAGAGTGCTGTGAACTTCTGTTGACAAATCTTAAATTGCTCACACTTTTGAACTCTCTTTCTCTTTGAAAGCTACCTTGGTTAAAAATTAAGCCCCTACAGTGAAGGGCACCTGTATTTGCTTGCCCTATTCTGCAGCGAAACTGAAATGCTTTACAGCTGTCTAAATTAGCATAATTAAATCCACATCAATTAAAAACCTCAATCACCTCTCTCCCCTTCACATGTAGATGGTGACATTTGTCTAAGGTGGGGAGTAACAAAGGAACTTTTTCACAGTTGAAGATCCGACTGAAAAGAAGGGTAATAGGATTGGCCTATTGTCCTGGTTTCACCTCCACTCTAAGAGCAGTGGTCAATGAAGGCTGTTTGGCCAAAGTTGTATGCAGTTTGCATTTCAATGCTGCTGGCACATAGTGGCCATTAGAGATGTGCATTTTACAACAGGCCTCTCCTTCTATTGCTCTTTATCCTCTAGTGTGGAGGGTAAACAAAGAACCATTATGACTTTGGGGCTGGTGGCTGTTTTTAAAGTGGGGAAGCCTAGTGACCTAAGGATAGTGACAAAATATACCGTGCGGTGCTGGCAAAGAAATTCCTGGAGATGAAAACTGACGTGGGGTCCAGGGGTTAATTTCTGGAACAGACAAATTTGCATACAAATGAAAAATGATGGGATTTCCGTTCTCCTAAATTTTCAATGTCATCAGCATCAAACAGCAGTCTGTGCTCCCTCGCCGTTTGAAGAATATTCATTACTTTAGAAGAAGGGGCACCTTGTTGGTGTTCAACTCCACGCAGGTCAATGACTTAATTTGTGAAACTTCAGCTAGAGGGTTTTCTGTGCATCTTTGTAACTCCTCCGAATAGGGCTTGCATGATATTTATTTTGATAATAAACTTTTCTGAGTAAATATTGAAGGTCATGTGGGAGACTACTTTGTACATTTACCCTTTCTTATCTTCCTATATTGTTTAAACTATGCAATGTTAGAGGTCAGTTGAACAGAAAGCACTCATTTTATGTTTAACATGTACTCATATGAGCTACAGGGAACAGTGCTTAGTGATTTTTCCACAGCACATGATATGCTTTCCTTCTTTTGACTTTTAGGTATTTGTTTCTCCCTCCTCTTCCTCACATCCAAAATCGATCCACGCCCGCTCCCTTCCTTTGCTGCATTGCTGTCCCAGTGATTGATCTTAAACAATTGATTGTGGTACTGACATACTGGTGAGGCGCATCCATACACTTGGTTGCAGTCTGCCAGAGATTATAAGCTTCTGCCGTGATGCCAGGAACACTAATGGCAGTGTCAACCCTTGGCATATGGTGCTGTGCTGGTGATTGAACTCAGGATCTCTTGCTGGCAAGGCAGGCACTCCACCACTGTGGCATATCCAATCTCTAGAAACATTTTTTTTCAGTTCATACAGAGCACTCCCCTATTCTCTGTGATCCCTGCTCCCCTCCTTTTATCCACATTTTCCTCCCACATCTGTTACAACTGATGAATCTACATTGACACATGATAATCATCTAAGGCCCAATTTACATCTTGATATTGTATATTCTATGACTTTAGACAAATGTACACTGGTACACCTCCATTTATTATATGATCTTGTATTGTTACATGTTATTAAACTATCATAATCATACAGTTTTAGAGCATTTCTAATTTTTAGAGCAACAAAATTGTATGTTTATTTTTATTTATTTATGTATTTTGAATTTTTTTTTGCTTTTTTGGGTCACACCCAGCGATGCACAGGGGTTACTCCTGGCTCTGCACTCAGGAATTACTCCTGGTGGTGCTCAGGGGACCATATGGGATGCTGGGGATCAAACCCGGGTCGGCCACATGCAAGGCAAACGCCCTACCCGCTGTGCTATCGCTCCTGCCCCTATTTTTATTTTTTATTATTTTTTGGGTTTTTTTTTTTGTCACACCTGGCAATGTACAGGGGTTACTCCTGGCTCTGCACTCAGTTATTACTCCAGGCAGTGCTCAGGGGATCATATGGGATGCCGGAAATCGAACCCAGGTTGGTGGCATGCAAGGCAAATGCTTTACCCGCTGTGCAATCACTCCAGCCACCAAATTATACGTTTATTAATTTCTCCTTCTGACCCTGACATCTTTCAACTGCTAATTTTTTTACTACAGTTTTGCCCCTTTTTCCTGGGATAATGTCTAGTTGACATTCACCAACAGAAGAACATCTTGGCTGCTTCTTCCTTTTTGTGCTTTGTGGATGATATAATTCATACTTGCTCAAATTTATGTTAGAAAACATCGTGTACAAAAAAAAAACCTATAAAAATCAAGCAGGATCAGTTCTCAAAGTCTGTCACATAATATTTTAGCTTTTTCCTTCCTTATCCATTTATCTTGTTCTATTATTATTATCCCTGGGATGATAGTCCCTGTAGCAGGGCCGGCTCCCTTGATTAGCTAAAGTTGTCCTCAAGAGAATCCTGGTGTGGTGCTTTTCTGGTTTTTTTTTTTTTTTTTTTTTTTTTTTTTTTTTGCTTTTTGGGTCACACCCAGCGATGCTCAGGGGTTACTCCTGGCTTTGCACTCAGGAATTACTCCTGGCAGTGCTTGGGGGACCATATGGGATGCCGGGGATCGAACCTGGGTTGGCTGCGTGCAAGGCAAACGCCCTACCCGCTGTGCTATCGCTCCGGCCCCTGTGGTGCTTTTCAGTTAGTGAGAATCTCTTCCTTCTGCACTGAATTGTTCACTACTGATAGGTTTCAGGAAGTTGCCTGGGATCTTCTCCTTCAGTCTGCCATTTTCTACTTTAGATGATCTTCATGCTATTTGTAGATGATGTTGTAAATCTGAAATTCCCAAATTAATTTGGCTTTATCTCTCTCGTTACTGAAAACAAATCAGCAGCCCTCTGGAAATCCACCTTCTGAAGAAAACAAACTGAAAGTACCATTGTACCTGAGGTCAAGATCCTTTTAATGTTCACTGGCACAGAATCTTCTACTTTGTGAAACACTGCTGTCAACAAATGGCTGTAGCACTGTAGCACTGTCATCCCTTTGTTCATCGATTTGCTCGAGCGGGCACCAGTAATATTTCCATTGTGAGACTTGTTGTTACTGTTTTTGGCATATTGCCTGGCTCTGCCATGTGAGCAGGATAATCTCGGTAGCTTGCCGGACTTTCTGAGAGGGACAGAGGAATCGAACCCAGCTTGGCTGCATGCAAGGCAAAGGTCCTACCTGCTGTACTATTGCTCCAGTCTCAACGAATGGGTACTTATTTAAATTTTAGGACAATGTTTATATTTGTATAATGAAACAAAGTATTTCCCTCTTCTTAGCTCTTCAGAAATACCTGATCCCTGGGAGAAGGTTGTGAGGTGGAGGGTGAGGTCAGGAGCTCCCTTATACCACTGGCCCTTGTAATTTGCTTACAGCTCCTGTGGGTGATATTTTTATTGTGTCACTGGATATTCTTCAATACTTTTTTTCTCTCCTGAGTCAGATACCTCCTTGGCATTTTTTTTGTTTGTTTTCTTACCCCTTTCTTTCTTTTTGAACTAAAATAATAGGAAAGAATCAAACACACACATAAAGAAATTTCAACTTGTAGAATATGAAGTTAAGAAATTCCTCAAAGAAACAATGAATGTAGCAAAATAGATATTGTATATAAGACATAAAAGAAATGAAAAATGAAAATAAAGTGTATGCAATTATGACTTTGCAAAGATAAGTTTTTAGGCCATGAGCGAACTATCTCAAAGTCCTGTTGTCCTCTTTTCACCTTACCCTTAGTAAAATGATTCGTTTTTCTTATTATTACAAAATATTTAATATAGTTGACACGATTACAATAGTGTGTTGGCAATAGACAAAATCATTGCACTGAATTGCCCATGACCCCCGACCCCAACCCCTCTTCCCATGTTGCCTCTACTCTGGTCTTCCTCACTTCCCCCCCCCCCCCCCGCTCCCTCAGGCGTCCTGTTTAGACCAGGAGCTTTATAGTGATTCCAGCACACTTCCACCTGACCTGATGTAGCAAATATCACAGAGACAGAATTTGAAAATTTGGTACAATATTTAGCCCTGTCGCTGTGTGCTGGAATTGTTTGACTGCTGAGTAACTGAAGCTTGTTTGCATCCCAGTGTGTAGTGAAAAGCAAACTTCAAAGAAAATATTATATCTCCCAACCCCAGCTTCTGAGTGTCTCGGAAGTCTAATACAGTAGGGCTTAAAACTCCCTGCTGTGGAAAGGGCAATTTGACACTGAAACTACTGTTAAATCACCATTGAAACATTGGTTTGCAAAAGAGTTCTTATTAGATAAATATAGCTAAAGCCTCAAAAGACTGGGAGAAAATACACCCAAGTCAGAGGGAAAAAAAATAGGGGAGAAAAGTCTTAAAGTTGGACAGTATGTGTTGACAAAATTTGGAGATTTTAAAGCATGTATCTACACATTTATTTTATAAGTTGTACATAAGACTGGCTCCTTTTCCAGTGCAAAATCAAATATTTAGATTTGCAAAAACCTATGGAAGCCAGATTTTAGACAAAAAGGGATTTTTTTGTCAGACTGTCAGTCTCTGCATTTCATCACAATCTGTTCAGCTGTTTTTGTTGCAGGCAGGCGTAAAACGTACTGGGTAAGTATGTGTTTGTATTTATTATTAAAATGGGGATGTTAAATCCTGCTTTCTAACAGTCTTCACGATCTTAATTCGGTGTTCTTGGTCACAGTGGAGACAACTCGTATTGTACAAGTATGAAAGTCGTAGGTGGAAGGGGCACACAAAACAAACACGTTGGCCACACCAGCACCTCTTTGCAAAGAGGATTTGGGGCTTTATACTGACATTTTGCCTCAGTAACTTCCTTGAACCTGTATGTGCTGATTCTTGCCTTGAAGAAGGATGGGGAAATGATATGCTGGTGACAGATCTAAATGTTTCATTTAATCATGCTTAAGACCCTATAATCCCTTTATCTTATCCTCTACACTAATCTAAAAAGAATAACTTGGGTTGACAATTTCAACATCCTTTAGTGTATATGTATATTTATATGCAAAATTTCCTTATAGAACTTAATATTTTATGTCAATATGTATTCTGTGGGCCTGTAAATAAATAAGATAAAATATTGATTTTTTTCTTTTTGGGTCACACCTGGCGATGCACAGGGGTCACTCCTGGCTCTGCACTCAGGAATTACCCCTAGTGGTTCTCTGGGGGATCATATGGGATGCTGGGAATCGAACCTGGGTCACCACGTGCAAGGCAATCGCCTTACACGCTGTGCTCTCTCCAGCCCCAAAATATTGACTTTTAAGGAGACTATTAGAATCCTAGTAGTAGACAGCTCAAGAATTTAAGTCTAGCATGTGTGAATATGAAGCCTTAAGCTCAGTTTCCAGCATCACATGGTACCTAGAAATACCAGCACCCTACTGAACAATAGTAATACTGGGCCTAGAGAGATGATAGCTAATCAGATTGAAGGACATTATTTCCATGCTGGAGTGCCAAGTTCTCTTCCCAGGCACTCCCCTGAGCACTTGCTGAAATTGATTGGGATTACCTCTGGGTGGTAAGTTCTGAAGACAACAGTAGATAATATTTTTTAAAAAAACAAGAAAAAAAATGCTGAAACTCAAACTAGATCTTGAACCTGCAGTAGGTGAACCATCATCATAAAGAATAAATAAGCAAATATCAGCTCTTATATCATGTTTGTGGAACTAATTATTCCAATAGGGGCTTTTTGTTACGTGGTATTTGGTTATGCAAAATCACACCCAGAAGAAATGAAACCTGCAAGGTTATTATTAAAACTCTGATAGTAAAGCTCTTTTAAAATAGAGGTAATATGGTTGCTCTGTATCAGAACAGAATGAACATTTGTGTTACATTTTTATATTTCATTAATTTTTTTGGTGGGGAATACAAATGACAGTGCTTGGGGGACTATTATGGGCTGGGGATCAAACCAGGGCCAGCTGTATTCATGGCATGTGTCTTAACCCCTGTAGTATCTCTCTGGCCCCATTGTGATATTTTAAAGATGTGCAATAGAAACTACCTTCAGGGGGCTGGAGCAATAGCACAGTGAGTAGGGCGTTTGCCTTGCATGCGACTGACCCGGGGCTCAATTCCCAGCATCCTATATGGTCCCCTGAGCACTGTCAGGAGTAATTCCTGAGTGCATGAGCCAGGAGTAACCCCTGTGCATCACCAGGTGTGACCCAAAAAGCAAAAAGAAAAAAAACGAAACTACCTTCAGATGAGTGTATTCATAAGTTCAGGTAATCTCAACAAAATATATAAACAAAATGGTTGAAAAAAACAGAAATTTTTTTTTCATGGTTTTGGAGCGGAAGGATAGCACTGAGATAGTTTCAGGCTTGGTAAAAATTTTCTTTAGCTTGTGGACAGAACCTTCTTGCTTTGTCATCATGTGTATTTTTTTATGCACATGGGGAGAAACTCTCCCATGTTTTCCGTTATAAGAACTTCAGACCGACTGGATTAGGTGCTCACCCTGAAGATTCCATTTTACTTAATGCCTTTGGAAAGGCCATAGCTCTCCGAAGCCACCTTGGTCAGTGCTGCAGTCTGAGGTGGGTGAGGTCGGGAAGCACTACTTAGTCTCCAGTACTTACATAAGCACGGGCTCCCAGGACGCCAGATTTCTTCTCTCTGCTTCTGGCTGCCTCCAACAATTCAGTGTAAATCTGGTTTCTACATTCTCCTTAGAACTTCTAATTTGCAGTTTTACATGTTTCTGATTAATAGCACATGGGAAAAATGAATGCTTTTGCTCCATAAATGTGGTTTGGTGCACAAATTATTTCTAAACATAAGGTCTTTGGATAAAAATAATTAAAGAAAATCTTGGTGGTTAGAAAAGGCTGAGAATCATTGGAGAGAACAGTACCTGCCCCGAGTGGTGGATGCAACGACGGAGTCTTTTGGATTCAATAACCAGAAGTTATCTCAAGAGTCTAAGAATTGTGTCACATTCAAAAGAAGCAAATTTATCCCTAACAATAAAGAAATCTGAGGAACACTCAGAAAGAATAAACAAGCAAATATCAACTCTTAAACTGTTTGTGCACATGGAGAGAAACTCTCCCATGTTTTCCATTGTAAAAACTTCAGACCTACTAGATTAGCTGCTCACCCTGAAGATCCCATTTTACTTAGTGCCTTTGAAATTTTAAGTTAATCATGTTAACTCTTATATCATCATGAGCATAGTCTTTGCTCCAAATTTTCAGATAATTGAATGTTGCTGCTATGTTTACAAATAATAAAATCACTATTGTATTCCTGTTGCAGGAACTGGCTGGTTGGCTGTTCATCAGTCCATTTCTGCTCTCTCGGAACACAGGGAGATTGCATTTCCCAGCTTCATTTGGGCTGGGTTATGTGATTAGGTTGTGGCAAACTAGAAGTCAGTGGAAGTGATGCACCACACTTCCAGGATTGATCATAAAACTATCTGTGGGGGGCAGGAGAGCTAGTGTAGCAGGAAAGGTGTAGCCGACCCAAACTTAGTCCTTAGCTTTGCATATAGTCTCGAAAGCCCCAGCAAGCACTAAGCCAGATATAAGCCTTGAGCAGAGCCAGGTGTGGCCCCCACCAAACAAAATAAAGAAATGAACAAAAAAAAAACCTATTTGTGTGATTTTTCATGATTTCTCTTCTCCATTGACAAGACCAAGTATAGAAATCATGTTGAACCGAGTCTAAGCCTTGAAGGAACCTCCCCCCCACCCAAGGTGGCATTTTTGAAAGCAAGAAATACATTCTCTTATATTCCGTTTCATTGAGACTTGGGGGTTGTTCACCGGCGTTAGTTGTTTTCACTAAAATAATATGGTTAAGTAGAAGAATGACATTACTTGATGTATACTCATTCAAGCATTATCTATCCCTCTATAAGGTTAGGGTTTGCCTGAGACAAGAAGAGAAGCCCAGAGACCAGTTAGAAAGCACTTTTATTTACCCAATAAATAAAAGAAAGTATGAAGAAAAGTGATGAAAAGTATTGGTTCCACAAATGTGGTAGATATCAAGATCTGTCACTGTCACTGTAATCTTGTTGCTCATTGATTTGCTTGAGTGGGCACCAGTAACGTCTCCATTGTGAGACTTATTGTTACTGTTTTTGGCATATTGAATACACCACAGGTAGCTTGCCAGGCTCTGCCGTGGGGGTGAGATACTCTCGGTAGCTTGCTGGGCTCTCCAAGAGGGGCAGAGGAATCAAACCCCGGTCGGCCGCGTGCAAAGCGAACCCCTACCTGCTGCACTATTGCTCCAGCCCCAAGATAATGAAGAAAAATGGGATTTGGAAATAATATGTTCAGTTTTACCTCTGACTTATTGAGCAACTTTCAATACATATTTTCTCTTTAAAGTCATTATTTTGGTTCTGGGCCACACCCAGTTTAGGGTTCACTTCTGGCTCTGCTTGAATGTGATTCCTGAGCACAGAGGTGCCAGGGGTCACCACTGGCCAGCTGCTTGTAAGACCAGCATCTTACTGCTGGATTAACTCTCCAGCCCCAATCACTTTTGTTCTTTAAACCCAAGAACCCAAACAGATGAAAAAACGGTTGGATAACAAAAGTGACAGAGTACTCACTAAGCATTCTAGCTAGTGAGAGGCCTTGAGTATGATCCTGTGTCTTATCCACTCAGTCCCCACTTCTTCAAGAATGTGGATTCTATTTAAAAAAATGTTAATGAATAAAAATATTAACAAACTTTCAAAAAACGTTATTATATAAGAAACTCAATCGTGCGCAACTTTGTAACTGTGTACCTCATGGTGATTCAATGAAAAATATTTTTAAAAATATTCCGGGGATATTAGGTAAACTGCTCAACCTTATCAGCACTTCATTTCCTTATCCGTAGATTAGCAAAGTAATAACTGGTTCCACCAGTATTTTTAGAATTTATTTCTAAAATGATTAAAAACAGATCTATTACAAACTTCAGCAACCCCACTTCTGGGTATCTGTCTCATAGATGCACAGATATGTTCATAGCAGCAGTGATATTTAAAATAACCAAGATTATGAAAGCAACTAAGTGGCCAATCAGAGGAGAGTAAAGAAGGTATGCAGTACTTACATAACACATACTACTCAGCCATTAAAAAAAAAGATGTAATATTGCCTTTTGTGACAAATGAGATGAAAATGAAAGGACCCATGCTAAGGAGAACTGTCAGAGGAGAAAGATAAATCCTGTGTATCTTATATGGAGAAGCCAAGCAAGGGAAAAGCAAAGCTAAGTGGAAAGAAAACTTTGTGTTCTGACTACTATGCTCATCTGAAGAGGAAGTTAGAGGGGAAGTAAGTGAGGGCGTTCTTGGAACTGTGGTAGAACATCATACTACAGAGTAGAGGTATATTGGCATTTTTGTAATCATGGGGGGAGATGTGAGATTATTCCCCTAAACATATACAACCTTGGAAAGAAAACATCACCTTAAAAATTAATTTAAAAAATTGTCCAATATTGGGGGGGAGTGATAGTAGAGCGGGTAGGGCATTTGTCTTGCAGGCAGCCAACCCAGGTTCGATTCTGAGCATCCCATATAGTCCCCGAGCACCGCCAGGAATAATTCCTGAGTGCAGAGCAAGGAGTAACCCCTGTGTATTGCTGGGTGTGACCCAAAAAGCCAAAAAAAAAGGTCCAATACTTTAATATGGCTCATTTCTAGAAATGACACTTTAACTATTGCGTGGATTAAATGAATTTATACATGTAAAACACATAAAATGGTGCCTAATACATTCAAAGAGCTGTATAAGTATTAGCTGCTACTGCTTTTATTATTATAAGTGTTTTACATTTCCAACATTCTTTCACATTCACTTTCTAATTTAGTCCTATGACAGCCCTTGGGATAGGCAGGGAAGGCAACATCATCCACATGTTCAAAAGAGCTTTCTCCAGCACTTTAAAAGGTGTCTGTTCACACATCATGCCATTTGATTCTCAAAACAATCCCATGTGGTATGGGAGCACATGTATTCAAGCCTGCTTGCTTATTAAATTAACTAATAAAATAAAAGCCAGGGAGCTTATACATATCTGATATTTCTCAAATGGATAAGGAAGAAACAGTCAAGTTGTTCTCACGTAGGTATCATAATTGCTGATGTTCACAAAAGCAATGTGGATTTCGGATGTTGCTAAATAACTCTGATCTTCTTGAGAAATCCTGAGAATCCTGGGGTCAAAATCTGATGCTCAGTTATCCTGGTGCCATAGTGTTTGCTCATATCTGTTAAGATAAAGAGATGATTTGTGAACATATATATATATATACATAATATTGCAACTGTTCTGTTTATGTTTCTTTCTCTCCTTTATTCCTGATTTTTCTTGATGTCTCCTCACTTAGCAGAGTTTTAGCACAAAGTGGGTACTTAGTATATGGCAAAAAACTATGACAAAGAACCAAGTGAAGAAATGAATTCAGTCCAGCCATTAAGGTGAATTTACCAATTTCCTCCAATTAGGAATGAGCCAGGAGCCCAGCCCAGGTGGCATAAAAACCATTTCCAAATATCATAAGATGTCGTGCAAAGCTTCAGACCAAAACGAATCAGTAGGTGGCTCAGGCTTGAATGTGTCTACCAGACACAAACCCACCCAGATGGCATATCCAATTTAATCAACATCACCTGTGAGCCAAACTGAACAGTAAATGTTAAGACAGGATCACTAATAATGGGGACCTGGAATGTAGCCAGAATTAAAACAATGATCTGCTTAACAATCCCTCTGGGCTGGATGCATGTGGAGAACGGATAAATGCTGGGTATCGAAACAGCTGTTCTATGGCAAACTGAAATGGGGCAATCATAGATAGCAAAGGGAGAAGAAACACTTGAAAGTTGTCTTAAATAAAGTAGTGCTTTAAATAGTGTGTGACCTGGCTGTGGCCTTTTTAACACTACCACCCTATCCAAACCATCCCAGTAGGCATCTCTAGACAGTGAGGTAACTTTCGGTGAGCAAAGCCCATGGAATTACAAAAGGCAATGACAACTGCTAACCATTAGTCCCCAGTACACATGGACAGTCATAGTCCAAACATTATCTTGTAACAGGAAGGCCAGCGTTCTAAATGAAAATAATATGTCAACACCTCCTGAACTTTGCCTCTCAAACATGACCATTTCCCATAAACTCCCTGTAGGCATCGCCTAAGGCACTGTTTTACATGTTATGTCTATTGTCTAATTATTTAAAGATTATGATTACGCAGTGTCTTACATTACAAATTATTTTGGAAGCCAAAGTTGTTGCTTAAATATTTAAGAAGCAGACACAGTAATATAGAGCAATGGATTTTGCCTACTCTAACAATTGCCCCTGTCTTTTTTTTTTTATCAATATACTTTATGCTATGAAATATTTTAGTGGTGTCCTTGGACGAATCTTCTTTATTGACTCTATGAACTCATTTTAATTTTATTTAAGTATTTCAAAGTGCTTCTTGATTGAGATGAACATCTACCCACTTATTTATTTTATTGTTTATTGCTTTATCATGTTTTTTATGGTTTATTTTTTGACACATAAAAAAACAACCAGCAATGTGTGTGGGGCTTGTTCTTGGCTCTGCACTCAGGGATCAGTTTTGATGGGTTTGGGGGATTATTTGGGGTGCCAGGAATCAGACCTTGGTCTGCCACATGCAAGGCAAACACACTACCTGCTGTGCTATAACACCAGCCCCATGTTTTATCATTATTTTATACTGCAAGTATATACCAATCTATTCCAATATAGCTATATCAATTCCTTCACCAGTGTTTCAAGATACCTCCCTACCATGTTGCATGGTCCCTTCTTTAATCATCATCATCATCATCATCAACAACATCCCATTGATCGTCGAATTTCTCTAGCGGTCTCAGTAACATCTCCATTCGTCCAAGTCCTTAGATTTTAGAAGCCTCTCTCTACTCATTCTTACAATGATGCCATATTGGAGGCTCTTTCAGGTCAGAGTAATGAGACCCAGCTTGTTACTGGTTTTGGCATATTAATTCACTATGGGGACCCTGCCAGGCTCTCCCATGTGGGCAGGAAACTCCCAGTAGATTGCCAGGTTCACCCAGAGGGATAAGTAAGCTATAAGATGTCTTCTGGGAGCTGGCTTTTAAGTCTCTAGATGCTGGCTGTTGACAGGATTACATGGTGCTTTAATCCCTGGATGTGACTGCCTAGCTACTGGGAAATGGGAAATCTGGGTGGAGGAGACCCAGTCCCGATTCGAGCAGCCTTGGATGTCTCAGCCCCGGGTCCCACACACCAGGGTTCCTCTGCTGGTTCCTTCATGCGTGAGGCTCATTCGAATGTGTGGAGAGGGGCCTTGAGCATGGCTATGGCTAAGCTCCTGAGGGCTTCAGCTGCTGGGAGCTCTGCTCGGGGTGGGGAGGGAAGCTGGAGCCCATCCCCTCCAAGGAGGCCCTAGGGAAGACATCCAGGCGCTCAGGCAGGAAACTCTCTGCATTGCTCTCTTCCAGGAGCTGGTTTTTAAATCTCTGGATACCTTTTTTAATACCCCCTGAAATCTTTTCAATTCCAAGTATTATTGATAATATCTCAGGATTTGTTTCAATTAGGGATTGCATATTCTTGTTGTTTAATATTACTCCACACAGAAACAAGGTCACCTGTTTGTCTTTTTATTTCTGACTTATTTAGCATCACACTCTGATTTCATTTCACAGAAAACTGCAAAACTCCATCTTTTAACGCTATGATAAACACAGGTGTGTACAAGTCCTTTAGAATGAATGATTTTAGTGTGTTGGGGGGCTCAGGAATGGGCTGTTTAGAAGTTTTATTTGTAATTTTTTAGGTATCTCCAAACATTTTCTGGAAGCTGAACCAGGCAACAGTTTCAGCAGTAGTGTATGAGAATTCCTTTCTTCCCACTGTAACCACAACAATACTTACTGTTCCTAGACATTTGATACAGATTATTCTCACTGATCTGAGTGATATCTTATTATTCTTAGTTGCATTTCCCTGATAATTAATGATGCTGAACACTTTTTCCCCCTATGCCTGTTGGCTATCTTTATGTCTTCTTTGAAGAAGTGCCTGTACATCTCCTTTCTGCATTTTCTTATAGTGTTGTTTACCTTTTTGTTGTTGCATAATCTCAATTTTATACTTGTCTGCACACTGATATGGAACTTCGCCATTGGCAATTTATCATTTATACAATTGACAAAGCCAGTAACAGACCTAGTACCAAAAATAAAGCTATAACAAGGCAAGAATATAGAGATTAAAACAACTGTGTGGAGTATGTCATAGTTACCAAGACATTAATTTTTTGAAGAACTGATTTTTTATTTTAGTATCAGCACTATTTCTGTTTTCCAGCAATATGTAGGCTAGCAGAAATACTAGTTTGACACAGCTAACATCAACTATAATGTTATCATATATTTTTAAGGATAAGCTTAGTGTAATCATTATTGCAATTGCAAGATCACCATAGGGTTGGTAAATGTAGTTAAATTTCATGTATATAAACATTGGATCAATTCATCCAAACTTCCCAGTATGGGGATTCCTATCACAGCTTCCCTGAGAGGAGCCTGGCAGCTTTGTTGGACCACTCACAACTCTGGGGAGAGAAGCCATTGTCTCATAAGGGAAGCTACATGTTGGTAAAAGAATGAATTTTCATATTTTAAAAAGCATTTTGCAAGATAAATTACAATTGTGGATTTCTCCATGAATTCTTCTCTGAAGTATTCACTAAGAATTTAGGTGAACTAAACCTTAAGAGTCAAGAAGTTGACTTGCAATCAGTCAAATATCTTCTAATTTTTGTTATCAGATTAAAAAGAGTTATCAAGCAAACTGTCATTAAATAATAATCCTAAAATAACACTTAAAAAAGAATTTATGGTTTAGGAAAGCTTCAGAGAGACATAGGAAATGATCCATTTTCCCTTCTCCTTATTTTGGTGGATCATTTGATCCCAGTTGGTAAGTTGTTCACCAACTGTTTAATTTTGGATATAACAATTTTTTTAGCAATATCAAAAAATTTTTAGCAATCCATACCTTGATGTGGACAAACATTTAGTTATTGGCTATAACTAAGTTCTGATTATTTTTATGTGAGAGATATAGGACTAGAAAGAAGTAAAATCATCTCTCAGAAGCTTATGACAGATATTCAAGAGAGGCTAGCTTATATGCAAAGAAAACCACACATTCTTGTCAGTACTGATGAAGAAAGAGGTGGCAGTTTTTTTCTCTATATACTAGTTTTCGGGTTGGCTGAGTGCAAGGCAAACTCCCTATCTGCTGTGCTATCTCTCCGGTCCGGATTCTATTCCTCCGTCCCTCTCACAGAGCCTGGCAAGCCACCCGTGGCGTACTCGATATGCCAAAAACAGTAACAACAAGTCTCACGATGGAGACGTTACTGATGCCCGCTTGAGCAAATCGATGAACAACTGACAACAGTGCTACAGTGCAGTGCTATACTGGTTTTCACCAAGGTAACCAGTTTCAATTGCGGGGGGTGGCGGATAGTACTGGATATTTTAAATACAGATTTATTTTACTGTGAGATGACTATCTCTGGGCCATATTCTATTTGCACTCCTATATGTAAACCATTCAATTATCATAACCTATGTTTATAGCTTTCTGATGAAAGCTACAGAATTCATACTTGATGTTTTATGTCCCTGAAGGACTCAATTAAAACTCTAGTAGATAATTAATGAGATTCTGATGGGCAAATGACTGAAAACTGACTGAAGGAGCATCTGAACTATATCTTATAGTGCAGGAGAATCTGATATCAATTTATATTCTATAGTCTCTGCATGTCACTTATCTCGTTATACCACTTAGGTCTCTCCCTTCATCACAATGTCGGTACCTATCTATGGAAAAGAAGCTTCCTTATACTGCAGAAGACATGGATGATGAGATGAGGGTGCTGACAAGTGCCTTCTCTTGCCTCGACATTCCAGAGTTTTCTTTTGTTTTGAACCTGGTCTCTCAGATACCTTCCAGTTGACCAAAATAATTCTATTGTCTCTCAGACATTGTTTGGTGTTGCTACCAATTAAATTCCCAACTGTAAAGCAGCTTTATAAGAGCACCATTGTGTCACATTACATAGAACAGATGTCAAAATAAAGGTTCACTACTTGAAGCAACTTATATAAATAGGATATTCAGATTTGTCTATGACCACAAGAGGAGAAGGAGAAAATGCATTTTGTGTGGATACCAAGGACGGCCTCTTTCCTTGATATGCCAACAGAGAAATTTTGTTAGCAGGATTCTGTGAACAAAACACTTAAGAGAATGTATGTATACAATAGTTAAAAAAAAAAAAAGGGTTACTGACACAGATGCCAATTTGGTGGGGCATATGGAACATTTACACTTGCCTTTTTCTTTCTTTCTTGCTACAGCTGGTGCTGATTTAGTATGTGAAATTTTACTAGCAGGAGTGCTAATCAAGACCGAGATTCTGTAAGGATTTAGTCATTTATGTAGGGGAAACTATGGGTATCATTAAAAAGTAGAAGATCATCTTATGGAAAAGCATTATCATTATCAACCTCATTTTTAAACTAAACAGACACAATGGTACTGTAAGTATCACTTTAGCAGCTGAAAAAGTCAGAATGGTTTCCAGATAATGTTCTAAGAGGATTGCACCCACAGTTTAAAGTTGTGGCAGGGGCACGTTCAAGTTTGGTAGTGTCAGAGTCATGCATAAGGGTGAGCAATTTAACAGTTAGTCGCTTTAACTTTTCTGCGTAGTGGTTCAGACAACGGCTTTTTGGAAACATTAGATTTTTAAGGAATGCAATTGTCAGGATATAGAAGGTAAGTGCATTTTCTAGAATCATTTAGGGATACTGGGGGATGGGAGAAGTGTATGAGATTTGCTTTTCCCCTTTGATTTTTGAATAACAAATTCTCCAACATGAGCACACATTTTAATAATCATCCCGCAGATCGTGCAGGTATTAAAAGAATAAAATTAAAGAAAAATTTTCCCAAGTAGCAACAAAAGCATTGCGGGTACAATAAATATGTTGTACAGGTGGCTTGGTGGAGTTAGAGACCTGCACGGCAGCTACAAGACATCTGCTGCCTGAGGAAACTCGCAATGTGGCAAAGTGGTGTTTGTAGCTCCCTGTGGAAGGGTGCCAGCTGCCCAGGGCTTCGCTCCTACAGATGAACGGGGAGGGTCTTGTTGGAGCTTCAGATGAAATGGTGCATCATTCCCCACCTTCCTCTTCTTGAGATTTAAAGGACCAGGCGGGCCTGCAGTGAAATCTAGTCAGATGATGTTAAACAAGTTGTAGATCATCTTTCTGATAGTCTCAGGGGCCTTGTCCCATTGGTATGTCAACAAGCATAAGGCTGCAATCAATCATTAAAAAAATTATCATTCATGTTTAATTTTATTGATTTATTTTATCATTTCCACTATTTTTTTCTGAAGTGTTCTCTGAAGAGATATTTGTAAATTTGCTACTTTTCAAGAAACAAAGTGTTTTATTTTACTGTAATCAGTGGTATAAATGTCATAGAATGTGGAGTTAATTATTTTAAAATATTTCGACTTAAATATATCACCCTTATAAGCAGATCACACATTGTAACCGTAGATAATTGTTGGTAACTAACCATTACGTGACTACAATTCCCTCATTGAGAATTTTATTACCATACTCCATTCCTTCTATTTTAACAAGGGTTAGAGATTGTATAACATAATCTATTGTTCTTATTCAGAATCTAAACTATTACAAAATTAGTAAAGCTCTGAATTATTTGACTTACTCAGGATTTAATAGTCTTATGATACTCATGATCTTTTGGACTATCTGATTAAAACTAGAAATATTGAAAACCTTTTCTTAAATACATGAAGATAAATGGATGCATAGGTTTGCACTGGAGTGCGTATATTAAAAACAACTAAAATAGATTCATCCTGTTTTTTACCAAAATGATTTCCATTTGTACTAATGCCTAAAATATGAAGTCTCAAGAAATAAAAGGAAAGAGAAGCCACTTGATAGTGTGCTTGATTATTAAAATACACAAGACTAATAAATTTTTCTATTTAAAAAAGAATTATAATTATAAATATAGTTTTGCCATTGTTTACACACAATTTAAACTGTAGTGATTTCCGAGCACTAATAAATTCCCTTTAAAAAGTTATGTTAGGCTATGCAAAAGGAAATACATCTTATTTCTAAAATTGCACATGATAACTTGTATCATTTATAAATTTTGTCAGTGAGGCAATCATTTAAGAGAAGAACATCTGTGTTTAGTTCTAGAAGAAGAGGGGAAGAAATATGCTCTTCTCCCTTCAAATAACCTACATTTACCTCAAGCAATTTCTTTTACTGTCCACACTTACAATTAAGAAGGAAAATTGAAACACCTTATTTGAAAAAGAAACAGGTATTCATGCTCTTGAAAATATATCAGGTTAGTCAGCTGCAGCATCAATTAGATGGTCTACAAACTGTTAACAGTGACAGCCAGCATATGGCAAATTTGAACTGTCTGCAGGTCAACATTTCCTTTTGCTTTCCAAATGTCTGTCATTCATCGTTAGTATCTAAATACACGTGTTAACGGGTGGAATTTGATGATAGGAAATCATTCAGTAAATTCTTGGAGAAAAATGATTTATTTCTTTGTCTCTCATATATGGTGCTCTTTGATAGTAGCAATGCAATGTTTTGTTCAGAAATAATTATCCCTTTGAAAACTACTGTTGCCTTTCTATTCTGCTAGGAAAATGTGAATTTTACAATAATAGGGTTTCTGTGTGTATGCACACATATGTGTGTGGTGTGTGTCTGGTCACTTGTATGTACATATGGACTAGTTTCTTGAAGAACAAGTAAGGGGCTCAGATTGGTAAACATTCCAGTATTCTAACTATTGTGATGATAATTTTTTGTGGCAATAAAAAGTCATCTCTTTCTTTCAGAGCATCCATGCTTTCAAAAGCCAATAGACTATACTGGGATTCTTGGTGGTGGAATATGAGCACTGGTGAAGGGATGGGTATTCGAGCATTGTATAACTGAGATTTAAACCTGAAACTTTGTAACTTTCCACATGGTGACTCAATAAAAAATTTAAAAAAAAGCCAATAGAGTTCATGTCACTAGAGGTCAGTGACACTGTAAACATAATGTACTATTCTGTTAAAATAGTAATAAGTAAGTATAGTTGGGATGAAAAAATGAAGCTTCTATATGTAGCAAGTTATAAACAAAGATGTGAATGAAAGGAGCAACAGAAGAGATTAGAAATATCAGTCTTAAAACCTCAAACAATCAAAGATCCAAATAAATAAAAACATGAATTCAACTTTTCTTTATTGTATGTAAAAGGCATGTACCTAGGCTGGGGAGACAACTCGAAGGGCTGCAGTGCATGCTTTGCATGAGGTGAGGTAGCCTCGGGTTTAATTCCCTGCACTAGAGAAATCCCTTATTCCCATCCCAAATTCAAGTTTCTTAGGCACGAGTTTCTTAAGTAGCAGTTCAGTGGATGTTCTTGGCACTGTGTTGTTTGGTTTTGTTGTTGGTGGTATACTGTAATATATCCATTGCTTAGATGTTGTCAGTATAGCCTGATAACCATTCACATCACATCCATCTCTTTCAATGCAAAACAGCTCCTAACCAGGAAGTGCCTTATCCAGAAAGTTTACACATGCAATTCCAAATCTCCGCTCCTCAGATGGACTAGAGACAATGACTTTTTGACCCAGAGGTGGAAAAGAGTAGTACTCGTCTCAGCGTCCCAAGTTGTGACCAGCTCATGGTCCAGTTTGTTTTTCAGTTCTTCTTCTTCCTCTTCTCCTCTGCCCTGCCCCACCTGGCGGTGCTCTGGGCTTACTCCTGGCCCTGTGCTCAGGGATCACTTCTTGTGGGCTGGGCCAGGGATGGGAGACCATATGGCATAGTGGGGATTAAACTCAGGTTGGCTTCATGGAAGGCAAATGCCCCATGTGCAATACTATCTCTCAGACACCTGTTCTCTGCTTCTTAAGTGAACAGACTAAAGCCAAGACTATACATACCCCCTTACTTCCATTTCCTGTCCTATTTTGCCTCTTTTGGTCAAAGTAACTTTGAGAGCACTCATTTAATAATTTCTTGGACAAGAATCTCTGAGGGAGCCAAATCTAAGACAGCTAAGAGTAGAAGCACTTTGTCACCAATGGTAAGTGTACCGTGCTGAACTCGGATTCAGTACCTCATGGCAGGCAATTCGCACCTCCATGGTAGGAGATGGGATGCTGATCATTCCAGTAATCATATGACAAAGTAATTGATGAGACTTTCATTTGAGATAAACTGGAAGTACTTATAGATATAAAAGATAGTAATCAGGGCAGCATCTCAGGTATCTATGAGACCTGGGGAAATAAGTAACTGTGGACTTAGAAAATTATTGCTAAGTGCTATTGATTCAATAAAGATGGAAAATGATAGGCTAATCAAACAGCTTAAAGTAAAGTGCTTGCCAGACAGTCTTTATGTAAGAGTTTGCATTGCTCAGCTTTGTAGGACAAAGACAACTAACAATTAAACAACTTTTGATTATCCTTTATTTATTTGTAAAAGTGGCTGAATTTCAAAGAAGACTAGACAACTTTTCATGTATATATTAGATTACTATAAGAAAAAATGGTATCTTGAATTTTGGGCAGGGAGTTTGGTTTAAACATATCTGGGAAACTTTTAAAATTTTTTTAAATTTTATAAGTTAGTTCACAATATTTGATTACATTTAATATTCAAACACTAATCCCACCACTATTACACCTTTTCACCACCCAATTGGGGATGTTTCCATCCCAAACCCCAATCCCTGTCCCAAAACACAATGGAAGAATATATTTTGTATTGTTTGTTATGAAGAACTGCTGAACATGCTTACAAAAAAGTGTTTATATAGGAAACAATGTGAAGATTTTCTATTTTGGCAGGAGCCATTAAGACATTCTATAGGATATCACTAACATGTTAAAGTTTGGGTGATGTGAGCTTTGGTATATATATGAAAATATGTATATATGCATATTTCCTCTATGATTTGTTGCTTACTATTTGAACCCCATAAAATATGGTGTGGTAATTATGGAGAATGGGTAGGGAGTATCTTGTGATGTGGACTGCTTTTGCAGCCACGCAGTCCAGGAATATGTTCACTCATATGTGAGCCTCCGCCCAAGAGTGGGGGAGTGGCCTGGAGTGAGGCAGCAGTTCGGTTGTGGAGGTCGGCTGCTGGGGCTGGGTCCCTTGAGTGGGGAGGGGCTCTCACCTGCCCCCCTCTGGGGTGCTCCGAGTGAAAACAGTCTGCCACAGAGTCCAGTGGTATGGCTATGGGGGCCTCATTTTATGCTCTGTTTGGGAAACTTAAATGGGTCAATTTCCTGAAACAAAAGTGGCTACTCCTGGGGCTGAAGTGATAGCACAGTAGGTAGGCAGGGCATTGCCCTTGCATGCGGCCAACCCAGGTTCAATCCCAAGCATCCCAAATAATCCCCAGAGTACCACAAGGAGTGACTCCTGAGTGCAGAGCCAGGAGTAACCAGTAACAATGATGGGTCTCATTCTCCTGACCCTGAAGAGCCTCTAATGCGGCATGGTTGGGAAGGATGAGTAAAGAGAGGCTGCTAAAATTTCAGGGCTAGGACGAATGGAGACATTACTGAGACCACTCAAGAAAATCGACGATCAATGGGATGATGATGATGATGATGATGATGGAGCAAGTTCTTTAAGAGATTCTCATGAAGAACTATATTTGGTTGGCACTGCCTGAAATTGAAATTAACTTCTCCTCTTCTAGATATTAATGAGCATCAGTGTCTCCCTTATATGCCACCAGAATAAATCTTTCCAAAACAGTCTTCCTGCACTTTTCCTACTCAAACTTTCTTTTCATTTTTGCATTTTATTATAAATATTTTTGCATTTTACTGTGAATATATGCTTTATAATGAAATATAATACTCTAGAAGAATGTTTACAAATGTATGTGGGTAGCATTAGAAAACAATAAAATGAGGTTAAACAAATGGCTTAATGATTTGGAGCACATGCTTTTCATGTCGGAATTTGGGGACTGATCCCAATCCTTGAACACCACCAGGAGTGGCTTCTTAGCACCATCCAAGAGTGGCCCTTGAGCCAATAAATTTGGTTTAGAGGAATAACAAGAAATTCCAGGACATTCACAACACATTTTATTCATCATGTGCTATGTTCCTGGCAAATATAACATCTGTCTACTATCAGAATATTTTTATATTTGCTTATGCATAATCTTGAGGGTTTTCAGTGTACTTAATAAACTAGGGAACAGTATTTTACTGGAAGTAGAAAGCTTCCCTGGTTGGGATTTTGATGAAAATGACATTAAATTTAGCAAACAAATTTCTATAAATCAACACCTTTATTATAGCACATTTATCCATGAGCATAGTACAGGTTTACATTTAAATGTAAATTAATTCATACTTTTATAATACCTAAAATTATAAAGTTATAACATTATCTTATTTTGGGATAAATAGAATACAATTGAAACATGTTACAGTTATACATATATTGACTTCATTAAATTTTCTATGTTCCAATTCTATGTCTTTAGATTTATAATGTATATCATGGTTTTAGTTATTAGTTCTGATACTAGTATTTCTTTCTTTCTGGGCAGCTTACTCTTGGCTCTGTGCTCAGGAGACCATATGTAGTGTTATGGTTGAACTT
Source organism: Sorex araneus (assembly GCF_027595985.1). Classification (NCBI taxonomy): domain Eukaryota; kingdom Metazoa; phylum Chordata; class Mammalia; order Eulipotyphla; family Soricidae; genus Sorex; species Sorex araneus. The sequence goes on from NC_073302.1 coordinate 212,405,364, forward strand.
GGTTTAGCTACATGCAAGGCAAGCACCCTACCTGTTGTACTATTTCTATGGCCACCTGTCATGTCTTCTAAATAAATATGTTTTTCATATTTGTTGTTGGTACTTTTATAAATATGCATAGTTAGATTTAAAAAGATTTATTTTTTTATTGAATCACCATGAGATACAGTTACAAAGCTTTCATGTTTGAGTTTCAGGCATACAATGATCGAACACCCATCCCATCACCAGTGTACATTCTCAACGACCAGTATCCCAAGTACACCCCACCTTTCCAACCCTCTCCTTGCCTCCAAGGTAGACATTTCTCCCATAATTTCTCTCTATTTTTGGGCATTATGGTTTGTAATATAGATACTGAGAGGCTATTATGTTTGGTCCTTTATCTACTTTCAGCACACATCCTGAACGATTCTTCCAACCATCATTGACTTTGTGATCCCCTCTCTATTCCAGCTGCCTTCTCCTCCAGCTCATGAGGCAGACTTCCAACTATGGAGCAATATTCCTGGCCCTTGTGTCTACTGTCTATGGGTGTCCGTCTCATGTTATTTTATATTCCACAAATGAGTGCAGTCATTCTATGTCTATCCCTCTCTTTCTGACTCATTTCACATAGCAAGATACTCTGCATGACCATCCACTTTATAAGCAAATTTCATGACCCCATCTTTTGTAACAGCTGCATAGTATTCCATTGTATAGATGTACCAAAGTTTCTTTAAACAGTTGTCTGTTCTCAGGCACTCGGGCTGTTTCCAGATTCTGGCTGTTATGAACAGTGCTGCAATGAACAAGCAGGTGCAGTTGTCATTTGTACTGAGCTTTTATGCACCCTTGGATATATTCCCAGAAGTGGTATTGCTGGGTCATATGGAAGATCAATTTCTAATTTTTGAAGGAATGCCCATATTGTTTTCCATAAATATAGGACCAGTCAACATTTCCACCAACAGTGAAGGAGCATCCCTTTCTCCCCAAATCCGTGCCAACACTAGTTGCTTTTGTTCTTTTGAATGTGTGCCAGTCTCTTTGGTGTGAGATATTTCATTGTTGTTTTGGTTTGCATCTCCCTGATGACTAGTGATGTAGAGTATTTTTTCCATGTGCCTTTTGGCCGTTCGTATTTATTTCTTGAGGTAGCTTCTGTTCATTTCTTCCTCCTATTTTTAATGGGGTTGGAAGTTTTTTTTTCTCTTACAATTCTACTAGTGTCTTGTATATCCTGGATATTAATCCCTTATCAGATGGGTATTGAGCAAATATTCTTTCCCATTACATGGAATTTCGCTGTATTTTGGTCATTGTTTCTTTTGAAGTGCAGAAACTTCTTAGTTTTATGTAGTTCCATTTGTTTATGTTTGTTTCCACGTGGTTGGTCAGTGGTGTTTCATCCTTAAAGATGCTTTTAGCTTCAATATCATGGAGAGTTCTGCCTACAATTTCCTCCATGTACCTAATGGATTCAGGTCTGATATTGAGGTCTTTAATCCACTTTGATCTGACATTTGTGCCCGGTGTTAACAAAGGTCAGAGTTCACTTTTTTGCAGGTTGATGTCCAGTTTTCCCAGCACCACTTGTTGAAGAAGCTTTCCTTGTTCCACTTCACATTTCTTTCTCCTTTGTCAAAGATTAAGTGATCATATATTTGAGAGTCTCTGAGAGAATATTCAATTCTGTTCCATTGGTCTGCAGGTCTGTTTCTATACCAATACCATGCTATTTTAATTACTACTGCTTTGTAGTAGAGTTTGAAATTGGGGAAGGCGATGACCACCCATCTTCTTTTCCCCAAGGATTGCCTTAGTTATTCGTGTGGGTTTATTGTTCCATATGAATTTCAGGAGTGTTTTGTTTATTTCTTTGAAAAATGTCAAGGATATTCTGATAGAGACCACATTAAGTTTGTGGAGAGTATTGTCATTTTGATAATGTTAATCCTCCCTATTCATGAGCAGGGGATGTGTCTCCATTTCCTAGTGTCCTCTTTTGCTTCTTGAAGTAGCGTTTTGTAATTTTTCTTGTATAGGTCCATCACTTCTTTGGTTAAGCTGATTCCAAGGTACATGATTTTCTGAGGTACTATTGTGAATGGGATTGTTTTTTTAATGTCTCTTTCTTCTCTTTCATTATTTGTATATAAAAAAGCCATGAACTTTTGGGTGTTGATTTTGTAGCCTGGCACTTTACTATACAAGCCTATTGTTTTAGGAGCTTAAAAAGATTCTTCTATTCCTAGTTTGCCAAGAGTTTTATGATAAATGGTTATCATATTATACTGAATAATCTTGCTCTATCTAGTGGGGTGATTTTAAATTTCCCCTTAATATATTTAGTATAAAGGACAATTTATGATTCTTTATTATCCTAATTTAATTATAATTAATTCAATTTAATCATGATTTTGTTTTTTATAGACATAACTTTTATTGTTAAACTTTTCAATCATCAAATAATCACATTTTGGTGATCCTATATTGCTTCCCTCTATCCTGGATGTAATTTTTTAAGATAATTTATTAGTTAGTTATATGATTGACTCATAAATTTGTTTCAAATGAAATCATGATTTTTTTTGTAAAAAAAGTCGTTTTAGGGGCCATTGGCATGGCTCAGTGTAGTTGAGCACTGAACCTGCATGTGTGAAGTCCTCAGTTTGCTTCCAATCATTGGCCAGAGGAAAAACAAAGATGGGCTCGATTTCCCAAATACATTTGGTATATTTCTTCTTTTTCTCTTCTCTAAAGAGTGTAGTAACCATCTCATTTGCCTTTTTGATAAAATTCCCCCAAAGACCTACTTCAATAGGGTGTTGTTCTGTGTGTAAAAAATTTAAACTGGGGGCTGGAGAGGTAGCACAGTGGGTAGGGCCTTTGCCTTGCACTTGGCCGACCCGGGTTCGATTCCCAGCATCCCATATGATCCCCCGAGCACCGCCAGGAATAATTCCTGAGTTCAGAGCCAGGAGTAACCCCTGTGCATCACCGGATGTGACCCAAAAAGTAATAAATAAATAAATAAATAAATAAATAAATAAATTTAAACGATGTTTCCATGTGGGTTTGCTTGTTTGTTTTGTTTTGGGGTACTGCCTCTGTACCGCAGGGTGTCTGGAAATTATTCCTGGTGGTACCCAACCAGCTGAACCCCATGATTCAATGATATGACCCAAGAATGTAGTGCTTTGTGGGCACAACAATGCTAGGGACCAACTGGATTATCCCAGCAGTGCTCAGGGTCTCCAGTGCTATGCCTGGTGGCGTTACAGAGTCACCCAGCACTAGAACTGAATTTACGTCAAAAAGCCACAGTGCATTCTTGGGGTGCCATATCCACAGACCCTGATTTCAGTTCCTTGAGATAGTTCTGAGGTAATTATTTTTCTTAAAAAAAATTTAATCTTTAATCTTTGGGTGGGGGTTGCAGGGAAAACCCCATGGTTCTCAGGGAGTATTCCTGGTTCTGTGACCAGGTATTATTTCTGGTGGTGCTCAGGGGACTATATACATTTTTGAGAATTGCATGGATGTCAGCCATGTACAAGTGTCTTAACCTCTGTTCTATCTCTTGAGCTCCAGGTAGTTCATTTTTTAAGTCTTCTTGAGTGTCTTTGACATGTCTTTCCAGAAATTTATTTTACTAAATCACTCAAAGTCACTATACTAAAGTGGTTTAATATGCTCCTAATATTTAATATATTGCATCATTAAGACTTACTTTCATTCTTCATATGTGCCTTCACTTTATTTTTTCTTGATATTTATTTTTCTTGTCAGAGATTTGATCCCTATTATTGTCATCCTAAAACAAACTTTTGGCTCTATTACTGTTCCACACTACATATTTGATTTTCATTGAGATATTTCCTGCTGTTATTTTATTGTTTCTTTCTATTTATCTTGTGCTGATGCCCATTTCTTTATTGGCCTGAGGTTGTGTCCTGTCACTAAAGCATGACTTATTGAAATTCAGGTTCTGGGCCACCAGGAATTAGCAGATAACCCAGGCTAAAAGTACATCCAAACTTCTTAACCCCTTGGATTCTTTGTGATTCGTTCATAAGGAGCCAGCCCTTTATTATTATAACAATTTGTTCAGGCATTGTAAAAAAAAACTGTCTTTTACTTTATGTCTATCTTTTGTAGATATGTTTCCCAGAAAAGATTTCTCAGAAAAATCAGTCACATAGCTCTTAAACATACTCCATGGTCTCTGTGGTCTAGATACAATGTTAACATAATTTTCTAAGGAATCTTATCTCAGGCAGCTTTGTTGACTTTATTTCCTGCCAGGTAATTTTGTTTCCCACATAGCAACTCCTCTTTTCTTTTCTTTCAATTATTATTATTTCTGATTCGATTTATTAGAGTTTTCTCTCTTTCTTTCTTTGTGAGTCTTGCTAGCGGTTTATCAATCTTATTTATTTTCTCAAAGAACCAACTCTTTGTTTCATTGATCTTTCGGATTGTTTTTTTGGTTTCGATGTCATTAATTTCTGCTCTAATTTTTATTATTTCTTTCCTTCGGTCTGGTTTGGGGTCCTTTTTCTGGTCCTTTTCTAAGGTCTTGAGTCGTGAAGTCAAGCTCTCTATGTGGGTCCTTTCTTCCTTCCTGAGGAATGCTTGGAGAGCTATAAATTTTCCCCTTAACACGGCTTTAGCGGCGTCCCATAGGTTTTGGTAGCTCGTGTCTTCATTCTCATTTGTTTCTAAGTATCTTTTGATTTCTTCCTTGATTTCCTTCCTGACCCATTCATTGTTCAACATTGAATTGTTTAATTTCCAGGTGTTTGATTTGATTTTCCGTGTTTGTGAGTGGTTAGCTTCTATCTTCAGTGCATCGTGGTCTGAAAAGATGGTTGATACAATTTCTATTTTTCCGATTCTATTGAGTTATGTTCTGGGGCCCAGTACATGGTCTATTTTAGAAAATGTTCCATGTGCACTGGAAAAGAATGTGTATTCTTTCTTTTTGGGGTGTAAGGCCCTGTATAGGTCTATTAGGCCTCTCTCTTCAATTTCTTCTTTCAGAGTCAGTGTTTCCTTGTTGAGTTTTGTTCTTGTGGATCTATCTAGAGGCGATAAGGCCGTATTGAAGTCTCCGACTACAATTGTGCTGTTAGTGATGTCCTCTTTGAAGTCTGTTAGAAGTTGTTTTAAATATTTAGCCGGTCGTTCGTTAGGAGCATATACGTTTAAGAGTGTGATTTCTTCCTGTTGTACATATCCCTTGATAAACAGAAAATGACCTTCGCTGTCCCTTTTGATCTTTTTCATCCTGAAATCTATGTTGTCGGATACCAGGATGGCCACTCCAGCTTTTTTAAGGGGGTTGTTTGCTTGGAGGATTGTTTTCCATCCTTTGACTTTGAGTCTATGTTTACTCTGTTTGTTCAGGTGTGTTTCTTGCAGGCAACAGAATGTTGGGTTTAATTTCCGGATCCATTTAGCCACTCTGTGTCTCTTGATAGGTGCATTTAGGCCATTGACATTGAGAGAGATTATTGTGATGTGGTTTTGTGTCATCTTTCTGTGGGATTTGTTGTTCTTATGGGGCTCCTCCTTGTCTTACAGTAGCCCCTTTCGACCTTCTTTCAAGATTGGTTTTGAGTCTATGAAGGACCTGAGCTGTTGTTTATCCGAGAAGTAGTGTATGGTTCCTTCGAGTTTGAGTGAGAGTTTAGCCAGATAAAGTATTCTTGGTGAGGCATTCATTTCGTTGAGTTTTTTCACTATGTCCCACCATTGTCTTCGGGCTCGGAGGGTTTCTTCTGACAGATCGGCCGTAAATCTGAGGGGTGCTCCTTTGTATGTGATTTCCTTCCTTGACCTTGCTGCTTGCAGAATTGTGTCTCTATCCATGGTATCCGTCATTCTGACTATGATATGCCTTGGGGTCTTTTTATTCGGGTCTCTTTTTGCTGGTACTCTTCGGACTCCTTGTATCTGGATGCCTGCCTTGTCCAGCTCTGGGAATTTCTTAGCAATGATATCTTTGACTGTGTTTTTTTCATTGGGGTTGCTTCCCTGCGGTTCTGGTACTCCAATGATTCTTATGTTGTTCCTCTTGAAGTCATCTCCCAGGGCTCTGATTCGCTCTATAGCCATTTTGAGGTCTTTGGCCATGATTTGTTGTTGTCTATAAGCTTTCTGAAGCTCATCTTCCAGATCACTGATTCTGTATTCGGCTGTAGTCATTCTACTGTTGAGGGCATCTAGTGATATTTTTATTTCATCTACCGATTGCTTTATTTGTGAGACTTCCGTTCGAAGGTTGGAAATTTCTGCTCTCATTTCTGCTCTCATTTCTTCCTGTATTTTCTTGGTAGACCGTTCTAGCGCTTCATTCATCTCCTCTCTTAATTTATTGGATGTCTGTTCCATATTTGCTTGGAGTAGGTCGAGTCTCCTCCAGATTTCCTCTCTGAATTGTTTATCTGAGAGGTCGTAGATGTGAGAAGCCCCTGTTGAGGTTTCTGGTATCTTTTCTTCCCCCTCTCTTCTCGGAGGGGATTTTCGCTGCTTCTTCATATTGTTACAGAAGTATACAGTTGGAGCTTTGTAGTTATTTATTCCTTTTTCTTCTTGTGGAAAGAAGGTTTTCTGATCGTGCTAAACTTCCCTTATTAACAGACAGCTTTTATAGTGTCAGACTAAGCTAATGGCTATTTTGCTTGTTTGAGATCGCAAAAGTGAATTTTCAAAAAAATACAAGTACCGAGTGAGCTGAGGTAACAATGAATAACTGCGGCAGCCTTAGCGTTGGCCGCTCTGAGAGGAGGCCACGCCCACTTTTACCACGCCCACTAACATACGGGACACGCCCCCAGTGTCTTCCTGCGAGGGCGGGCCGCAGTTAGGGGGCCCGGGGAGGAGCCGGGGCGCAGAGGACACGGGCTGGGGCGGCTGGAAGGTCTCGGGGAGTCCAGGCAGCGGGAAGCGGGGCGCGGGAGGGCGTGGCCGAGGGTCCGGGACGGTACCTGCGAGGGCGGGCCGCAGTTAGGGGGCCCGGGGAGGAGCCGGGGCGCAGAGGACACGGGCTGGGGCTGCGGGTTCTTTCAATTATTATTAATATCAACTATTGTTAGTAGGATTGTAAATAATGGTAGTTAGATAAAAATGTTCAGGTACCACCAGAATGTCAGCATCCTTTCACCTGTACCTCAAGCTCCCCTTATCTAGATCCTCTCCCATCCCTTGGTAAATTCAGTTCTGTTGACTAGCTTCCAGAAAATGTTGCTCTTGGCTATTTGTTATTCCCTTAATGTTTCTTTATCATCTTTCTATAAAACCTAGTTTTCATAATTTCTAATTTATTTAAATTTTTACCATTAACTCACCGTTAGATACAGTTACAGTTATTCATGATTGAGTTTCAGTCATGATCAAGTTTAAGTCAATGTTCTAATACCCATCCTGTCCCTTCACCAGTGTACACTTCCTGTCACCTATGTCCCTAGTTTCCCTCCCACTCCCTACCAACACCACAGACAAAACCTTTTTTCTCTGTCTCTTTTATTCTGACTGACTTCATTGAGTATGATATCCACCGGTTCTCTGTAAAAAACTAAGGAACGCCAAGGGGCGAGTGCACTCTCGGGCTCTCCAGGTGGCTCTGTCTCACAACCTGCGTTCGGTGCTCTGGAACTGCTGTGTATGTACTGGACCGGGACAGCCGTTGGCCAAGGACAGGCGACGGAAGAACGAGGACCAAGCTGGTTGCTGATTAGTTACCGTTTATTCAATCTTCCATCTTTCTCATCTCCCGCACTCCCAGCTCCAGCCTCTCTCTGGATCTACTCCCGCTGCCTTCTCTAGTCTCTCCTCTCCTTTGTCTCTCTCTCTCTTGGAACCCCTTTTACTGATCCTGGCACTTCCAAAGGGCGCAATACATTGACGTCACCAAAGGCACCAAAAGATGTCACAGGAAGAACATTGAGGCAACATTATTCTCTTGTATCTGCACGCCAGTAATCTAGGCCTCCGGAAAGAAGTCCCAAAGACCGGGCTGGGCTGCCCCATGAAATCTACATGTCAATTACAAACTAGGCAGCACCTGAAATCTACATCCCAAAGACTAGGCTGGGCCAGAGCCTGGAATCTACAATGTCAAGTCAGGCCTGGCTAGCACCTAAGATCTGCCTGTCAAAGACCAGCCAGGCTTCTGTGAGAAAAGGAAAACTGCCCCTGAAATTATTTCCAGAAGGCAGCTGTAAAAGGGAAGATATTCCTATCTGCAGTAAGTGTCTCCAACATCTCCCCCCCTTTTTGTTTAGGACAGATTTTAACCATCATAACAATTCAAGCTTAAAATAAAATGCTAGGCACAAAAAGTTCAATAACAATAGCAGAACAGCTATTCTCTAGGACAGATACTCTTTCAGCAGGACCCATCCAATGATGAAATCCCATGGTTTCTCCTCTCCTTGTCCAACAAACATATAAGCATTCATAATATTAATCGTTTTATATGGGCATAGCAAGAGATGCATTAATCTTTTAGAATTGCTCTCCTGGGGCCATCTCAATCTCAGACTACGGTGCTCAGGCCAGATTAGTCTTTCCTATCCCTAGCAGGGTCCTAGTCTCGTCATTACTTTAAGATCATGACAGCACTTGTCCATGATCAAACTCTTAACTTATAGTTTAGAATGAGGCACTTTGGCCAGGCCCATCTTGATGCCAGGGTAGCACATAACTTTTTGCTTGCCCTGGGTCCTTCTTGTCCCACGTCGGGACCCTGTTTTGGGGATGCTAGGAAGTAAGGGCAGCTGAGGCTTAGGTCAAGAGAACAGATGCCCTGGAGGAAAATATCATGTAGAGTCAAATGACTCCCAGGTTACAAAAGCATAACATTTGTTAAGTCTTCCTGTGTCCACACAAAAAGGACTTGTTCTGAATAAACTATGCAAAGGACTCAAAGAGAAGAGAAAAACATTATTTACAAGTCAACAGAACACTAAGAAAGAAGCTACAAATTAAGAGGAATAAGAGCACTGTAACGGGAGTAACCCAATAAACCTAAACTACCTGAAGCTATGTTATCCTACAGTTCTCTCCACATTATTGTGAATTCATGATTTTATCTTTTCTGATTCCTGAGTATAATCATGCACACATATGATGTGTCATATATGCCAGTTCATAGTGCTGTGATAAATATAGGAGTGCATTATTGAAATAGTGTTTTGGAACCCTTAGATTAGTTTCCAAGTGGTGGTGTTGCTAGCTCATGTGAAAGTCCAATTCTTAATTTTATTTTTTTTTTGGGTCATACTCAGCGATGCACAGGGGTTAGTACTGGTTCTGCACTCAGGAATTACTCCTGGCGGTGCTCGGGGGTCCATATGGGATGCTGGGAATTGAACTCTGGTCAGTCGTGTGCAAGGCAAATGCCCTATCTGCTGTGCTTTTGTTCCAGCACCCTCAATTCTTAGTTTTTAAAAGAAGTCTCCACACTGTTTTCTGTAGATACTTAATTAGATAACATTTCAACCAACACTAGATCACTGTCACTGTCACTGTCATCCCCTTGTTCATCACTTTGCTCGAGCGGGCGCCAATAACGTCTCCTTTCATCCCTGTCACATGCTAGTGTAGCCCAATCTGTCTGCTCACTCCAGGAACACAAAGAGCACATTGTTGTCACTGTTTCTGGCATATCAAAGTATGTCACGGGTAGCTTGCCAGGTTCTTCCATGTGGGAAAATAAAATAATAATAATAATAATAATAATAAAAGAAGGTCAACGGCTGTGAATGTGGCCGTGTGCTCCAGGAAAAATTGTGTCACTCTCTTCTGGGAGCTTTGTTTTATAGTCTATGGATCTTAGCCATTGCTGAGATTACACAGTGCCGAGGGCAGTTTGTGGGTATGACTGCCAAGCAACTGAAAAACTGGGGATCTGGGTGGAGCAGGTCCAATCCCATCTGAGCAGGCCTGGAGATCTCAGCCACGGGTTCCACACACCTGAGTTCCTTTGTCGGATCCTTCACGGGTGAGGCTCCTCTGAGTGTGTGGAGAGTGGCCTTGAGCATGGCTGTGGCTGGGTTCTGGAGGTTTTCGGCAACACTAGATAAGGGGTCTTTTCCCATACTGCCACCGGCACTGGTTATTTCTCTCATTTTGAAGTGTGCCAATCTCACTGGGGTGGAGTGGTATCTCATTGTTGCTTTCATTTACATTTCTCTAGAGATAAGTGATAAAGAACACTTTCTCATAAAATTATTGGTCATCTCTCTGTCTTCTTTGGAGAAATATCTGTTCAGCTTTTCCTCAGCTTGATTGCCCTGTTATTGTTTTTTAAGTGCTTTATGTATCTTGGAAGAAGGCACTTTTTAATTTTTCTAGATCCTGATCAATGTCACATATTTGTGCTGGCTTCTTAATTTTCCAGATCTTTGAACACCTAAAAATTCTGTTCTGTTACAGACAAGTAATATCTTTACAGCTCTGTTAAATATTTGATGAAGAAATGAAACGATATCCACTTCTCCTGCTAGATTTTAAATTCACAGAGGGCATAGACTAACCTGAGTAGTCATTCAACTAGTGCTTGTGGGATAATTAAGTGTAACAAATGAGTTTGAATCTTTCTCCTCTCTTAACATATATCTTCTCCCCACTCCCACTGCTAATGCCACAGAATGCTGGCTATAGATGCTAATGCTGGCCATAGAAAAAAATTACCAATGAAGCAATATGATTTTGTAGCCACTGGAATTTTTCTTTTCTGCAGATTCAAGCACCTGTGGCCCAGTTTTTAAATGGTATTAACCAAATTACAGCAAGCAGTTTGGTTGTACCTTTGGGTTCCGGAGTCTAATTGCTTGTAATGAAACACTGGAGTCATAATTTGATGGTCTGTAGGTTTCTCAGCTGTTTTTCTCTATGAGAAGATATATAATGGGATATTTTGCACGTGATTGTCTATATTTTATATGCAGCACATCAGTATTGTGTAAATTTTGTGAACAACTTCTATTATCTTTGAAACCACAGAAGCAACAAACAGTTATAATTATAGTCTGAAGAAGCTATAGTGTTTCAAATATGCCTACAGTAGTGGTATTACAATGAGAATGTTCTGTTTGCCTGCAGCTTTCACCGTGCTCAGTGACATCACAATTATACTAAATTTTAACAGAAACTTCTGTCCTTAAACAGAAACAGCTTGCTTGAAAAGTCTAAGAGTTTTCTTTACCCCCCTTTTTTTTGAATTCTTTGATTCTTCACTGAATAAAAGTGGTATAAATGGTAAATATCGTGGCAGAACTCCATTCTTTGTTACTTCTAGACTGGTTTTACTATCCGGAGTAATAGGTATTCTATTTTGCTCCACATGGGGAATGAATGCACGTTATTTAAAACTTCTTTCTTTGCATCTGCTACTTGTCAACTCATGATCTTCTGATCCTTGAAGATTTGACAACCCTGTGATTTGCTGTAATGGAATTACTGAAAAGTTATCAACAAAGACGTTGCAATGTAAGAATGCAAAGTAAGTCCTTAGATGTTTAGAGGGAAATGAACTTCAAAAGAGGAGTATGGCCACAAAGAAATACCTGAATCATACAATTTTTGGTGTGGTCTTGCATGTCTTTAATTTTGTCAACTGGAATAGAGGATGTTTACATTGCCTTCCCTTTTCCTTGGCTGTGACTTATTTTTTTTCTATAGCTTATTCACCAACACCTCATATTATACTGAATACACCTCCGACTGGGAAATTCAATCAAGAAATATCCTACCTGGACTTGGAAGTAAAACTGACAGGAAAAGGCCAGACTCAAATGCAGCTTTTGTAACTAGGCAAGGAACCAATCTTTCAGGTTTTCTGGCTCTTTGTTTCTTTATCAGTAAAATATAAATAGTAGATCTGATGAAAAGCTCCCAAACTGGCTTCTTTAATTAGGTTCTAACTCAGCCACTCTTTAAGTATTGATTTAACCTACTCAGTCAAAAACTCTGAGGGTGGAAGCCTGAAGTCTGTATTTTAGGTGATTCAAAGGCACATTAAACTTTAAAAATAACTGCATTCGATAAACTTTGGGAAACTTTCAACTCTAAACTTCCATGAATCTCTATGAACGTAAGTGCAATTTAGACCTAAATTGGATGCTAAGTAGGCATATTCTTCTGCTTGTAATTAAATTAAAAATTTGGATTCCAAACACAGATTTTGAAGCATATGTAAGAAAAGAAAAATGTAAAGAAGAATGCTTAAGTGGTGTCCAAAAAATAAAAACTACCAAAAGAAAAAAAAACCAACAAAAAATGAATTACTTTGAAAACATCTTTGAATATAAGTATTTGTAGAAATTGCCTCCATTTGACAGTGCAAATGGAACTTGGCATTTCTGCCATACATGTATCTTGAGGAATGTTTCCACTCCATGATTCCACTGCTTAATAGCTGCAATTTCAGAAAAACAAATTATTCACATTTATTGTGATTCATATCTTATATTTATGGCGGATAACAGTTAATAATCTGTTCTACATAAGTACACATATGGCTAAAATTTTTGTTATTGAATATTTGGTCCTTTGGCCTCCTATACAGAAAAATGTCCTTGTGCTCAAACACTTCTGTGCTTTATTAGCATATGCTTTACCTAACGGTCTGTCTGGCTCCATTTTTTTATTAGTGTAGAAGAGTTTTTGGTAGTGATTTTGATTTTCTAGGATGGGTATAGTTATATTAACCAAAGTTTTATGCTTTTCAAGGCCACTGAAGGAAGAAGTTAGAGAATCTTTCAGTCTTTCTATAAAGTTAATAAATATGCAACAGAGAACGTACAAATAAGTTTTTTAAAGATAAAAATATGGCATTATAGTAAATTTAGAAAGTAAAATGAGAACTGGAGAAAGGGAGTAAGAAAATTATTTTTATTTTACATCAATGAACTAGATAGAATCTGAAGACCTGTTTTCAATAAAACAGATCTCTGCTTTTGGTATGAAGATCTAAAGTTAGTACAAAGACTGCAAGATGTGAGCCTATGTCAAATTTCAGGTAATTATTTTCATGACCTAATTCTAGAAGCCTGTGAAAAATAAGCTAAAAGGCTGTCTTTTGTCTCTTGTTTGCAACTGGAATTAGACCAAAGGGCAAACTTAAGAACTAATGATTGTATTATATTATGAAGTAAAGTGCAAAAGAGTTTTTGAGAACTTATTAATTCAACAAATATTGATTGAATACCTACTTGAAATCAGGACTTAATGAATGAATGAGGTATCTACGTACCTTTCCTGTTAAATATTAGAATGTATTGAGGGAGGTAAGTTAAAATAAGTGATTATGCACATTAGGATTAAAAAAGAAGTGTAGTAAGTAGCACTGTTGTACTGTTGTCCTGTTGCTCATCGATTTGCTCGAGTGGGCACCAGTAATGTCTCCATTGTGAGAATTGTTGTTACAGTTTTTGGCATATCGAATACATGACTGGTAGCTTGCCAGCCTCTGCCATACAGGCAGGATACTCTGGTAGCTTGCCGGACTCTCCAAGAAGGGCGGAGGAATTGAATCTGGGTAGGCCTCGTGCCCTCGTGCAAGGCAAATGCCATACCCACTGCGCTATTGCTCCGAGACAGCAGTGATAAATGCAAATAGCATGCACGTAACTGAGTCTGGGCATCAGCAATGATGTTCATTCTGCTGTTTGGGGAGTAGAAAGTCGTACCACGAATCATGTGAAAAAACAGTTATGAAGCCATTGCATTTAGGACTTTTCTTTGTCATTATGGAGTTTTGTGTTGTATATAAAGTACCAGGAATAAATCACCAAACTCTTGATATTCGATGACATCAATGACATAACACTTTTTTCCAGCTTTATGTCATGCTTAGCAAATATTTTTCCTAATTTATGTCACTGCTAGGTGTGGGGGCAGGAGATACCGCTTCGCTCTCTTTCGGGAGCTTTGTTTTATAGTCTCTGGATCTTTTCCGTTGACGAGATTACATGGCACCGGGAACAGTTTGTGGTGAGTTGAGTTTCCCTCTCTGCCCCAAACAGAGCCCTGGCAGCCGAAAACCTCCAGAACCCAGCCGCAGCTATGCTCAAGGCCACTCTGCACATGCTCAGACAAGCCTCATGCATGAAGGAACTGACAGAGGAACCCAGGTGTGCGTGACTCGGGGCTGAGATCTCCAAGGCTGCTCTTATTGGGACTGGCCTTCCTCTACCCTGATCCCTTTTTCCAGTAGCTTGGCAGTCACACCTACAAATGCCCGCCCCCGCCCCCCGCCATGTAATCTCAACAACGATATCCAGAGACCATAAAACAGAGCTCCCGGAAGAAAGCGAAGGAGAATCTCTCATGGCAGAGCCTGGCAAGCTCCCCATGGCATATTCGATATGCCCAAAACAATAACAATAATGGGCCTCATTCTCCTGACCCTGAACGTGACAGGGACGGATGTAGACCTTACTGGCACCCTTGTGCAAAACCAACAGGACGACAATGATATAGTGACAGTAATGTCACTGCCTAGTAAACTAACTCAAAATTTAATCTCCTAAAGAGTATAGACTCCAATTTATTGTACCATAATTGCTTGGGTTAGTTACGGTCAACTTTCTCTTTCTTTCTTTCTTTCTTTCTTTCTTTCTTTCTTTCTTTCTTTCTTTCTTTCTTTCTTTCTTTCTTTCTTTCTTTCTTTCTTTCTTTCTTTCTTTCTTTCTTTCTTTCTTCCTTCCTTCCTTCCTTCCTTCCTTCCTTCCTTCCTTCCTTCCTTTCTTTCTTTCTTTCTTTCTTTCTTTCTTTCTTTCTTTCTTTCTTTCTTTCTTTCTTTCTTTCTTTCTTTCTTTCTTTCTTTCTTGTTTCTTCCTTCCTTCCTTCCTTCCTTTCTTTCTTTCTTTCTTTCTTTCTTTCTTTCTTTCTTTCTTTCTTTCTTTCTTTCTTTCTTTCTTTCTTTCTTTCTTTCTTTCTCTCTCTCTCTCCCTTCCTTCCTTCCTTCCTTCCTTCCTTCCTTCCTTCCTTCCTTCCTTCCTTCCTTCCTTCCTTCCTTCCTTCCTTCCTTCCTTTCCCTTCCTTCCTTCCTTCCTTTCCCTTCCTTCCTTCCTTCCTTCCTTCCTTCCTTCCTTCCTTCCTTCCTTCCTTCCTTCCTTCCTTCCTTCCTTCCTTCCTTCCTTCCTTCCTTTCTTTTTCTTCCTTTCTTTCTTCCTTTCTTTCTTTCTTGGTTCTGTACTCAGGAATTACTCCTGGCGGTGCTCAGGGGACCATATGGAATGCTGGGAATCAAACCTGGTCAGCCACGTGCAAGCAAATGCCCCACCTGCTATGCTGCAGCCCCTAAGATGGTCTTTTCATATTATTATTCTGACTTTTCTGGGGTACACCCTTCTCTGAGTGATGCCTCTGTTTCATCATTTCCAAAGAGCTTAGGCTTTGCATCTCAGAGGTAGGTGTCCTTCATGCATTTGGGCTACTTCCAGGCTGGAAAATTTCTGTTTATGTTTAAAATTTCCCAAAATCTCAGCTTAAAGGATTTTATTAAGGGACAAATTTCTGGAAAATTCATTATGAATGACATGTTTGTTATGTGCTTTATATGATATCAATAGTAACTCAAATTTAACACATTTTAATCCAGATTCAAAATTATATAGAAGACATGATCCACTTAGGCTTGGACTTCTCTCAGACTCTCGGAATCTTGGTAGTGATATCAGAGTCCCATGTCCTGTGTTCTAAATATCTTAGTGAATGCTGTGTGTTTGTAACATTGAATTGTGGGTGAAAATTCTTCTTGAAAAAAATCCTAATTCTTTTATGAATGCTATGTCATGAAATATTTAGAATAAATACCATATTTATGGCAAATAAAAGATACAGTTTTTGGAATAGGTCCTTTTACAACGAGGTACTGAAATGACCCTTACAATAGACTATTTATAATATAAAAACATTTATGAACAAATAAATGTCATTGTAGTGCTATTATTTTCTTCTTTAGCAGCCTACCTTTTATCAGTAAAGTGTAAGTTTATATTTTTATTCATTATACTATTTTAGACTGTTTGCTTTTCAGTAACCTTTTATTACCATGTAAATATTTTTCTATGATGTTGTGAGTGCATCCTTCTATTAGTTTCAAATTCCTTACTGTCATAATCACACAAAAGGCTGAAGTCCTGATTATGCCTCAGATAATGTAGATGTTAATGATCAACTTAATGTTAAAAGCCATTACTGCTCATTGACATAATTCTGAGAACATTATACTGTAGAAGTGCACCTTTTGTGTGAAAACAGAATGACAAAATTGAAATGTTAAAAGTTGAGTGTCTGAATAATAGCCTGTGAAATCATTTAGACAAGACTATTGTTGCCTCTATTGTTCAAAGACTAGAGAGTGACAGGATGAGACAGAAAAAAAAAAAAAAAGAGAAACACCACCAGTGCTCCACTTGCAGGTTTGAGGGGAGATAGAAAGTAAAGAGGATCCTTGTTTGTCTGTTTTGTTTTTTCTGGATGGTCTTCAGCTAACAACAGAGCACCCTCCTCTGGCCACTTGCCAAATGGGGATGCCTGCCTCATTTTTGATTGGCAAGAGACTAGACAGACAGGGGTTTGCTCTCTGTCCCCTTTGAGGAGTTTTCCAATAAATTGTTGCCTAAGAGTGCCCTGAAGTGGTCACTCATGCTCTTCCCCATGTTGCTGACTCAAAGGTGTTCTTAATTTCTTTCCTTTTTTTTCAATTTTGTTGAGTTACTAAGAATTACAGAGTCACAAAGTTATACGTGATTTAAGTTCCAGGTGTACTGGGAAGTACTTTAAACCTAACAAGAGACTTTAGAAAGGATGTACGTATGTGGTCAGATCCCCACACAACTCTTGACTCACTTGGATTTTTTGCCACTTGATGTCCATTTTTTCAAAATCCTTGGGCCTAATTTTAATTCTGAGAAGGGAGGCAAGTCAGTATAACTGACAGAAAAGGAGGGTGGTGTGTGATGTTTTGATGTCAGGATGGGAGATACGTGAGCTCTCTGATGGGGTTGATGGAGTTACTGAGAGTTAAATCCCATGAGTATCAATTATTGTTGGATTATAGCTTCACTATTCCAAATTCAAAGACTCAATTTTTTACCTTGACAAAAAAATTTATAATAGCTGTACTTGGTCCTAATAGCAACTAGGTAAGCATATAATGTGGCTTATGGCTCACTCATCATTGTTCATGGGAAAATCCAAATCTCAAGATTTCCTTATAATATAACCTGGGAAGAATTTACTAAAAGTAGGTACATGCAGTAGAAATGCACATTAGTTTCAGACAATCAGAGAGGAAGAAAGACAAATTGTAGCATCAATTGGATAAAAATGAATGTTAAAAAATGCTTCAGTTTTGAGTAAAAATGAATGATATCTGACATTTTCTATATGTGTTTAAACATTTCTATTGTGTATATTACAGTAAATATAGCTTTAACATTAACATTTTTGAAAAAATCTTATATTTAAGTATAATTTTTTTACAAAAATTGTGAGGTAGAATAAAATGTTCCCATCATACCATAACCAGTGTCCCTACCCCTACTCACTTGTATCACTTGTCATCCCATTGCTCATTGATTTGCTTGAGCAGGTACCAGTAGTGTCTCCATTCATCCCTGTCACTAGTGTAGCC
This sequence comes from Sorex araneus, assembly GCF_027595985.1. Classification (NCBI taxonomy): domain Eukaryota; kingdom Metazoa; phylum Chordata; class Mammalia; order Eulipotyphla; family Soricidae; genus Sorex; species Sorex araneus. Next base: position 212,423,008 of record NC_073302.1, read on the forward strand.
CAATGACATCTGCTCGCTCCAGAAACATGAAGAGCCTCGAACCGTTTGTTCAGGGTCTTGATGAATAAATCTAACCATCTCGTAAGTGGGCGGCAGGCATTCTTTTGATGTCCTGTGGAATCCAGTCAGTAACACCTCTAGTCCAGCAGTCATCTCCAAATGGCCCAGAGCAGGAAATTCTTAGTCCTCTTAGCAACTTCTTCAAAGCTCTTCAGGAGTTCCACACTGCTCTCTTCCTCATGCACAGCTCAGGTGCCAGGTCATTCGTCATGCTGAGTTCTCGACCCAGATATACATAACTTCTGCATTCGAAGATGTTTGTTCCATTGAGAGCAAATGGAACATCAAGGACTAGTCTGTTTCTAACGATCATTGTCTTGGTGAGATTCAGCTGCAGTCTGACTTTTCCATTCTCGCGGTTGAAGCCAGCCAGCATTCGTGCCACTTGGCTAATGTTTGGTGTTATTAGAACAATATCATCAGCAAAGCTGAAGTGGTATAGTTGCTGACTGTCTAACTTCACTCCATTCCTTTCCCTTTCAGTTGTCGCATGACGTTCTCGAGGATGGCACTGAAGAACTTCAGTGAAATGGTGTTGCCCTGCTGAACTCCTCTCTTTATGTCGATGATCACTTCTTTGTAGAATGGTAGATCCTGGTGGTGAATCCGTATGTATTACATGGGATTACATGTATTACAGGGATGAATATAATGCAGCTCACGGAGGATCCTGATGTACTGAGTTTGAACGACCTGTTTGGTTAAGGTTTTGATGACTGCTTCAGTCTCAACAGAATCAAAGGTCTTCTTTAAATCAATGAACATTAGACAGAGTGGCATCTTGAACTCTCGCGAAACCTCAATGAGCTTGGTCATTGTGTGCACTTACTTATGTCAAATTAAAGAGGAAGTGATCGAAAATGACACACATGCACACACAAAATGGAATACTATGCATCTCTGAAAAAGAACAAAATCATATAATTTCTTTATTCTAATCATTGTACCATAATGACACACCATAAGACACTTAATACCCATTTTCCATAATTACTGCACCATATTTGATGGGATTCAAATATAGTGTGAACCATGGGAATACCTGTAAGGAAGATTAGAGGATGCCCTAAAAGCCTCCATCCCTCAAGGAGAGCCCTGAAGGCTACCGAGAGTAACCCACCCACATGGCAGAGCCTGGCAAGCTACGTGTGGCATATACAATATGCATAAAGCAGTAACAACAATGGGCCTCATTCCCCTTTCACCGAAAGAGCCCCCAATATGGCAGCATTAAGAATGATGAGCAAAGATAGGCTGATAAAAATCTCAGGGACGAACTAGGCTGCCAAAATGAAGAAGGACTGAAATGACTGTCTGTAATTTCAATTCACATACACTGACATTGGAAGCATCCATTGAGGACCTGATGGAGCAAGCACAAAAGATCAAGTACAACATCATTGGTCTGACTGAGACGAGAAGGCATCAATCACATCATGCCATTTTCGACACTGGAGAAGAACTGTCCTCGGAATATGCCACAATAGAGGCGTCAGTGGCATTAGTATCCTTGTCAACACAAACTTGGCAATGAGCATTGATTCATTCGAATGCCTAACAACCCGAATCTGGACGATTATGCTTGAATAGTGTGGCTCACTGCTGGCAGTTTCTATCTTCGTCATCACACCACAACATCCAACTGCAATGAAGAGGAAATTGAGAAGTTCTACATGGAGCTGGAGAAGTTCTATAAAGAAGACCACACCTTCTACAAGATAATTGCCGGTGATCTTAATGCCAAGATAGGACTGAGAAGGTTGCCCAAAAAACTCCACATTGGGACCCATGGCCTAGAATGTAACGAACAGCATGAGAGACTGTCTGAGTTCATCATGTGGACCAAGACCATCCCTGGTAATTCACAGTTCCAGAAGGCTGAATATAAACGTTGGATATGGGAATCTCCTGTGGGCATTTCCACAATGAAATTTACCACATAATATTTAATCGACAGTTTTGCCTGACTGATGTTGCTGTTGTCCCAAAATTCCAAACAGGATCAGATCACCATCTTCTTCTTGAAAAATTCTACTTCACAGAGCAGGGAGAAAGGACAGCAAAGTTTAATTTTAAGAAGAGAACTACCAGAATGACCACCAATTGGGAGCTCTTTGGCACTATTGTGCATCTAATGTGGGAAGATGTGTTTTTGACACATCGAGGAGGAATATGATCAACTGGTTCAGCCCCTCCATGGCTGCTCAAGAAATGCCGAGAGTGGGAAAGCCACAAACAGATGCCTGTCTTAGGAAACTCTTGAGCTCATTCGTCAACGTGGTTTGGCGCTAGCCTCAGGCAATCACAAGCTAACGTCTGAGCTCACAAAGCTGTGCAGAGAAGCGATAAAGGAAGACTGTAAAGAGAGAAGAGAAACAGTGTTGGCTGATGCGGCAGAAGCAGGGAAAAGTAGTTGCAATGCTCACCTGTCCTTTGCTAACTACAAGACCAAGATGATTACCCTTCGATGTTCTGATGGATCTATCACATCTTCCAGAAGAGCAATGGAGAGAATTATTCATGACTTCTACTTGGATCTCTTTGATAGCCATGTCCATTTGTCCACATACCAAATTCTGTAGGATGGATATGTGGTTCCCAACATCCTCTCTTCCAAAATCCAACACGCCATTTCATCGATAAAGATGCATACAGCACCCAGTTCAGACAAGGTTAGACCTGAACACCTGAAGTATCTGCCACCAATACTCGTCAATACAATGGCTTAGCTCTTCACATGCTACCTGTGAGAATGCAAGGTTCCATCCCAATGGAAAACCAACAGGACCGTTCTGTTGTATAAGAAAGGAGACATCCATGACATTGGCAACTATCTTCCAATCTGTCTGTTGTCCATCATCTACAAATTGTTCACTCAAGTCATCTAGAATAGAATAGGCAGAACACTAGACAAAGGAGAACCATGCAAGCAAGCCAGGTTCTGAAAAGGATTCAGCATGATCGACCATGTCCACATGGTGACCACGCTCATTGAAGTTTTGCGAGAGTTCAAGATGCTGCTCTGTCTAACATTCATTGATTTAAAGAAGGCCTTTGAGTCTGTTGAGATTGAAGTGGTCATCGAAGCCCTACCCAAACAGGTAATTCAAACTCAATACATCAGGATCCTCCATGAGCTGTATTGTGGATTTACCACCAGGATCTCATCATTCTACAAGGAAGCGATCATTGATGTAGAGAGGGTTTCAGCAGGGTGATACCATTTCACTGAAACTCTTCAGTGCCACCCTCGAGAATGTCATGCAATGACTGGAATGGCAAGGAATGGGAGTTAAGATAGACAGTAGGCAACTACACCACCTCAGCTTCACTGATGACATCGTTCTAATAACACCAAACATTAACCAAGCAGCACAAACGCTGGCCAACTTCGGCCATGAGTGTGGAAAGGTCGGACTGCAGCTGAATCTCACCAAGACAATGTTCATGAAAAACAAACTAGTCCCTGACTAGTTTTTGCTCTAAAACTTGCTCTCAATGGAACAAACATATAGCAGATATGTACCTGGGTTGAGAACTCAGCATGACAAACAACTTGGTCCCAGAACTGCGCAGGAGGAAGAGAGCAGTGTGAAACACCTTCAGGAGCATCGAAGAAGTTGTTAAGAGGATGAAGAAACTCCGGTTCCAGGCACATCTTTTCGACTCCACCATTCTTTCTGCACTAACATACACCTCAGGGACCTGGGCCCTACGAAAACGCTATTCAAGTATCCAAAAGAGGAAATGAAAGAGCTGTGCTTAGAATATCACATTTCACTCAAGTGAAAGAAGGAATCTGGAGTTCTGACCTTCATCAACAGTCAAGAATCAGGGACGCTGTCTTGTTTGCCAAGGCATCGAAAATCAGATCGGCCGGACGCGGACGCGTAATGCAATTCAGAGACTACCACTGGACTGGAGCTGTTACCGACTGGATTCCACGGGACGTCAAAAGACCACTGACCACCCTCCTACGAGATGGTCAGACTTTGTCAAAACCCTGAACGTATGGTTTGAGGCTCTTCGTTTTCCTGGAGTGAGCAGATAACATTGGGCTGCACTAGCACATGACAGGGACGAATGGAGATGTTACTGGCGCCTGCTTGAGCAAATCGAAGATCTACTAGATGACAAATGACAAGTGACGATCATTGTACCATATAAACTTTATGGGGATTCTCTATGGTTTTCTGTTTTTTTTTTGCAACTTTTCTCTAAGTCTAAATTTTTCAAAATAAAAAGAATTTTCCCTCTTTCTATTGACTTGTTTGCTTACAATATTATAGTCTTTCAGGGATATGCAGTAATAATACCTCTTGAGTTGGGGTGGGGGGTAGGAGGGAGAGAGGTTGTGGTCTTTGGGGGAGTGAGATAGGTACACCAGTGATGGGTGTGGCATTGAGATGATGTCAATGAGAATCCATTATTAATAGTATTGTAAACACTAATAAGACACCTTTTACTAAACTATTGCTTCTATCTGAATAATTACTAGTTATTAAAATGACCAGATTTCCTCACTAATGTCCTTTCCCTATTCATTAAACAAGTAGGTATTCTACTTTGTATTTTAGTGCTGTCTTCTTAGTTCTTATTTTTTATTCAATTTGTGGCAATTTTCACCTATTCTTGTGCTTTATGATATTAAAATTTTTATTAGCATTTGATAAGAAATTATTTCATAAAATATTTCTCAATTTGAATTTAACTGCAATGATGAAACTAAGGTTATGTGTTTTTGGTAAGCATACTATACAAATGCTATTATAGTCCCAATTATTATATTTGGGGCTTCTAAATGCTGATATGATATAGATGTAATGCAACTTTGGCCACTTGGTTAAAGTAGAATTTGGAGACATTTTTCACTATAAGAATCTCAATATTTTTATTGCATATCACCTTATATTATTTATTTATTTTGGTTTGGGGGCACACCCAGCAATGCTTAGGGGTTACTCCTGGCTCTGTATTCAGGAGTAACTCCTGGCAATGCTCAGCAGGAAGGTATGGGATGATGAGGGTCCAATTTAGGTCAGCTATGTGCAAAGTAAATGCCCTATGTGCTGTCCTATTTCTCTAGCTCTATGCGAACACTTTTTAAATGATACTTTTTCAGTGCTCAGATCTCTCAAAATTTAAAGAATCCTCATCAGATAATTAAGTAATTCCTGAGAACAAATTGTATTAGAAATATTCGCCAACAGATATTGGTCTGTTGTTATTTAATAAGTTAAAAAAATCTATTGGTGAGGGGCAGGAAAATGGCTCATGTGAACACTGCAGGGTGTGGTTATCCCTACACCCAAAATATTTAATAAGGATAGCACATTCTCTCATTATTTTTTTCTTTTTGGGTCTCACTCGATGTTGCACAGGGGTTACTCCTGGCTCATGCACTCAGGAATTACTCCTGGTGGTGCCTGGGGGACCAGATGGATGCTGGGAATTGAACTGGGTCTGCCTTGTGCAAGGCAAATGCCCTACCCGCTGTGCTATCCCTCCAGCCCCAGCACTTCTCTTTAAATAAGTAGTATAGCAAAATGGGCTGATGATGGGAAGAAGAATTTCCAAAAATTGAAATTAGGATAAGTAATAAAAACAAAACAAGTCAAAGGGAATCCATTTTGTAGTGGGACATGTATGTAACATATTCTGGTACTAGTACCTTCATTTCCAGTAAATTTAAATGACCAGTCTTGAACTCTTTGCCTTTTCAGAAGTAAACTTTCAGTCAGCGTTCTCCTTTCCAATATCCTGTTCTGCCCTCAGAATTCTATTCTAATGCTACTGAGGAGAGTTACTTTAAAATCAAGCCTATTTACTTCTAATGAATTAGGATGCATTAGCAGTAACTGCATGGAATCCTAATTAGAAAAGAACAAACTGCTATGGGAAAAAGTAGATTTAAATCTTTCTTTTGTTATGCAATTATTTTCAAAGTTTACATGTTTACAATGGTCATTATTTGACTTTTCACCTCCTTTTATTTAATAATTTAGGCATCTACTTCCATTTTCCTTACTGCATCCCCTTTCCAATCAAATTGACTGGAGTTAGCTTTGCCATACTTCGCTCTTCTCCCTCTAAAACTTTCTGATTTTAACACTAAATATCAATACATAATTCTTAGAGTAAGTAAGGTATTGATATTTTAGTTTTTAGTTTTATTTATTATATTTTAGTTTTATTAATTATACTCATGTTCTATGTCACTATAAAATTATTTATTCATGGATTTATCTTCTGTTGTTAGATTTAAATTATCCCTAAACACCAATGCAGTTCATTTATTAATTCTTTGCTTTAACAAGTTTTAATGAAAATCAGGTAAGAAAGGTAAAGATAAAAAAGTTTCCCATTACAAAAAAAACATTCAAAGAACATTACTAGGTGATGTTTCTGAATCTGGACTGATTTTTGTAAGTGATCTTAGATTTTGGGTAGACACATGTATAAGAATACATAAAATGTACCCCTGGAAGGTGAAAAAAAATTGTCTTGCGTCCTAATGGAAAAGAAATGAGCATGTTCCTTAGGTCATTATCCAGTTTGTTAGACTACAAAGTGCATGGAATGTGGAAAGTGTGAGAACACAGAGAGAATGAAAGCAGAGAGGAAGGAAGGAAGGTAGTAATGAGGAATGGAGAAGAAGGAAGTGGAGCTATGGTTTTGCCTAGAAGAAAACCCCAGCAAAGGGAGTTTGAGACTGTAAGGAAGAATTCTGTGGAGGGACATAAAGGACAGGCACATGAAACTCACTTGCTCCCTGTGGTGAGGTGGGAAGAAAGCGCCCGGGCTTCTTTGTCCTCCTGAACCCTGGTTCACCCACCACTAATTCAGAGGCTGTGGGAAATCCAGATGCAGTTGTTGTTCTCAGAGAGCTCCATTAGGAACCGATCCAGGCCTCCCTCACGTGTCGGGAGCTTGCGCTGGCAGCAAACAGACCCACTCCTAATGGAACTGGAGGGGAAAGCTTAATGCCGCTGCTCTGCCATTTGAATTTTTTGTTTGAAAGAGCATATAGATTATTTATAGTCCACCAAATAAACCTGAGGGTCTTTTAATAAACTCATAGATTATGTTGCTCAAAGGACATTATTGAAATGATATCTGAATTCGCCCGTGACAATGACATTCCATGAGAGTTTATGGCTCTATCCTGGGTGGAATAGGATTTCCCACCTTACCCCAGGGTATCTGCGTATCATTTCAACATTCAAACAGAAGATGAAAGAGGGACTTTAGGTCACAGTGCCAGCTTCTCACAAATTTTTTAGTTAAAAACAAAACCCAGACTCAAGAAGGTAGAGCTTAACTGATTAAAAAAAAGAAAGAGAAGTGTGAAGAACCCAACCGTCTTACAACACAGGTTAATTTAAGCACTTTGATTCATAATTTTTTGGGGGGAAAGTGAGGTTTTCTGGTCAGCATATTAGGGGTTTAGGGAGTTTGACTTGGACTTGATCCAAGAAAGAGCAACAAAGATTTAAAAATCCTTGTCATCATAGCCAGAAGCTTTGATTCCAGCCTCATTTATTTATTCTCTGATGTGCCACAAGAGCTCACAGTTGTTTCAGAGTGTGGGATTATCATTCACACGAATCACATTCTCACCATAGTTCACCCTGGTGTCCCCCTTAGGGGAACATTTCACCATCTTTTCCAGTATTATGGTGGTTTCATTTCTCTTAAAATTAAACTTCTCCATTACATTGTATTGCTTGAAGTCCAAAATTGTGTAACCACTCCCTCCCCCCAAGTTTTTGCCTATTTTGCCACTATTCCTCTCCCCATCAGTACTCTGACCCCAAAGTCCCCTCATCCCTGTCACAGGGACTCCTTTTCTCCAGCTGTCTTCTCAAATCTCAAATCTCACTTGAAATTTCATTTAAAATCTCTAGCCTCTCCCTGTATTCCTTACTCATTCCTCCCTTGGCTGCCATTTATTTAACTTTATAGTGACATTTTCTAACTCCATAAGCCTTCTGAGGTAACAGTTTTTATGAAACACACATGATTCTATTGTATTTTTTTTCCAAAGGAGAACACAGCCAGAAAAAGAGCAATGGATAATTGTTTTCCTCCAAATAGGACAAATTAAGGAACAGAATCAGAGCAATCTTTGAGAAGAAAATTTTAAAATATCATCCTGTCAGAGCTTCTTATTTTCTCACAAGGAAACAGAGTTGCAATAAGGTAGAATTATTTTCCCAAAGTGACAAGACCCATGCAGTCAGGGACATAATATTCTCTTCTCTTCTACATTTTTCTCTCTCCCTCCATACTGCTCTTCTTAGATGTTTGCTTTGAGCTAGAAGTGATGAGATCATAGTTCACTTGGAGGGATAAATTACAGAATAGCTTGTTTCATTCAATAAATATTAAGGAGGAACAACTATGAGCAATGGATAACTCCAAAGGCCCCCTCCCCTCCTCCTTTCCTTCAACCCTGCCCATGGAGTTCACATCTATGTGAGATCAGTGATAAATGAACAAGCCAATAATACGCAAATCTAGGTAGTTATATGAACAGTGAAGAAAAACAAAGGGATGTAAGGTAAATGAACAAAGGAGTCTGATGGGTGTTTGAACGAAGCAGTATATGTGGGTGTAGGTTAGAATGGCCAGAGAAGAATTTTCTGATTAGGGGACAAGTAAGCAGAGGACTGAATGCAGGTATAATTTAGGAGATTACCTAGGGAAAAGAACACTTGAGTCAAGATGAAGAGAAGGGGCAAGATCCTTGCCATAGTCGAAAAAAGACCAGTGGTAATCTTGGAACACATACAAGTGTTAGGAAGCTTCTTTTGCATGAACCTGATCTGGTTCGATTCCTGGTACCACATAGACTGCTAAGCATCACTAGGTATTTCCTGGAAGCCCTGGAACACTGGTATGTGGTCCTGCTGATCTTGGCACCATGGGATAAGATAGGACGGGACCTTGACCTGCACGAGTTACCTGGTTTTTGTGAATCCAGGATATGGCTTGAGTAACTAGTAAGAGGCTACTGTGTACTACCCCTCAAAACCAAACCAGACGAAGACCAATAAAAATCATTATTATATATATATAAATGAATTTCACTTGGAGAAGATAGGCATAGCTCTCTGATTAAATTGTGAGGTTTTAAAATATGTTTGATTAAAATCATGTCTAGTCAAGTTCTGACAATATGCCTTTTAGAACTGAATCATACCAGATTGGCTAGTTGTCTATCTCGTTTGCTCTTTGACCCTCTAATTGTAGGGACGAGAAAACGAGGCATATTATCCCTGACACAAAGACACCTAACTAAACATAAACATCTTCAAATCTGTGTTTAGGTTTTAGTTCAGTGGCTCCATCAAAAGACAGATGGTATATCTGGTGGAAATCAACTGGCCCTTGGAGTCAGATGCTGGTTTTTTGCACTAAAACTGAAAGGGAATGCTATAGGAGACTTTGTGAAACCAGAAAACTCTCAACGAAAAAGAAGAGATTCAGAAGTGGGGTAGTTAGGGTAGCTTTGGACATAAGCCTGATGTTTTCTTGTAAACCTAGGCACCATCACCTCCAATCTCCTAATAAGGAAAAGGCTAGTCCATTTTGACCTTTACAGCCTGTTGCAAAGTCATTGCTGAGTTATTATTTGAGTACCATGAGGTAGGATAATGTTCAACTCAGCTTCCTGGAGCTGCATTTGAAATGCAATTAATTGACTGCTGTTAGTTGTCAATTAACATTTATTATCAATTAGTTCATCAAATTGATTAGTTGGCAGGACCTTAAAGTCTAAATGCACTCCTTTCCATTATAAATATGTCTATAAGAGTAAAAGCTACTCACTAATTGATGTCAAACTGGAATTGCTTATGTAGGACTTGAATCTTGTCCATATTGCATTTTTAAATCTATATCTAGTGGAGTTGAATTGTACATGTAATGTCCACGCCTTTAAAATGTGTGTGTTAGAGTTGCTTTTTTATGTGGGTGGAGGGGGTGATCAGGAGATATGTCAGGTGTAAACTTTATATTGACTGATGTCCAAGGTAATAATAGATATTGGCATTTTATATTCAAATATCTAGAATGATTTTATTTAGGAAAAAATTGTTTCCCGGTATTATTGAGATTTCTGTAATACTTTTATATATGTTATTTCAAACAACATTTTGTTACCTAATAAGATGCATGCCAACTTAAAAAAGCTATGTAGAAAAAAAGCCTACATGTGTCATTTACAACTTCTATATGTACATAATCAGCCCTGATCCCCCCCCCAAACTTCTCTTGAATATACTCAGCACATTCCAGAATATACTGAATTTTATCTATCATTTAAAAGTTGAATAACTGATTTTTGAACTCCTCCTTCTATTCATTTCTTTAGTCAAAAGCAAAAGGGAACAAACACAGACATATCATACCTTAAAAAGATTACTTTTTGGGGGGAGTGGTGAGAAAACTTAGAGACAAAAGTTCAGCTCTCAGTATGTGATATTTCATCTTTGGAATGAATTGGAATGAAAACAGCAAAATCTACCCCTATCTATTTAATAAAACACAAGATACCTATAAGGGATTATTCATTTTTTATTGCCTTTGTGCAAAAGATAATTTCTGCCTCCTCCCTTTCCAAATTGTGACCTAAATATGGCTGAAAGACACAACATGTGACCTGTTTAGCACTGCCTGCCATGGCCTCGAGCCACAGCGGGAACTCTATTAGAGGGAACGGCACAGATGCTACCAGATGGCCAACATATTGTCCAGAGATGACCCATGTATAATTGCAGAAGGTTCAATACATTCAGGTTTTGAATTTAATTGCATTGACCACCTTACCTACTGCTGCTACATACTGTCATTTATTTAAGGTGGAGAGACCAAGGGAACTTCATGTTATCTTTCTGTTTTTTGCCAAGCACCAAACTGCCAAAAGATATGATTCCAGGTGTTCTCAGCTGGCTGAACTCTGAGCAATCTGTGATGTGTTTGCTTAGCCTCTTATTTGGGTAATTTTCTTTTTAATCAACTTAGCAACAGATAACATTGCCCAAATGCACACAAATGTATTTTCAAGATTCAGATGCCTTGCCAGGGAAGATGAATGGGGCTGTGATCCTGCACTCCCTGCCACTTCAGCCTGCATAGTATTGCTTCTGCAAAGAAAGTTTGTTGGATTCTAGTTCTTTGCTTCCTTCCCACTGTCCTGAACTTTGGTTTTAATAATTGTTTATCTGGTTCCTGAACTTAGTTTCCAGTAAAATAATCCAGTTTTATTCTGGAGGATGGGGAATATTGAATTTATCTTGCTGCATATGCAAATATATCATACTTAAAAATGTAAGAATGTAGACTTTACTTACCATGAATTTTTGAACCTTTTTTCCTCTGAAGAAAAATAGCAATTATATGTTATATAAAGATAGAGGAACTATTGTTTCGGTTTCCTCTTGCAGGCTGTTATTTCTTAAAATGTTTCTGCTAAGCAAATGTAATCACGATGGCATGCGTTATTAATTCAAAATAGCTTCTCAAATGGCTCAAGCTCGGAGATGGCAGCATGTCTGTTGCGATATCATTTGTCATAATTCTTTGCTCTTATATAGTGTCTTTTCTCCAAGCCACTCGCATACGACATTTGCTTTGTGTCTATATTCAAGACAAAAGATAAATGCTCATTTTGTTAGAACCTTCCAATCTATTGCATCTTTTCATATTTACACTGTAGACCATCTACTGATAAATCTGATTGGGTTCCCTGATATGTCCTAGAAAGAAAATTCATGAAATAGTCAAAGAAAATTACATTCCTCTGCCATAATCTGATTTAAGAATGAATTTTATGATGGAAGCCATTTTATAATACATCCAATGATGTTTTTCTGACACTTGTCATTATTAATTATGCTTTTCAAAGTCCTCTTCTTGTTTAAAATCTGAATCCAAATCATTTGCTCTGAAAAAAGTACATTTTAAACATTTCAAATAATCTTTAATTTTTAAAGTAAGAGTATGTGCTCTCAAAAACAGTTAAATGGAGGACAGTGCCTTAAAGAAACAAAAATTAATTGTAGAATTAAAAAAATCTTAAGTTATTGTTTCAAGATTTGTGATAACATTTGAGACTATCACAAACCCGATTGGGCAGTATCCCTTTAAAAGCAGAATGGCAGCTGCTGTCAAAAATGGAATGCACCCCCAAAACTTGCTGTTTATTCATATCCCAGTTAAAGCTGAAACAAACAACTGAAACTAATCACGCTTGAAGTTGGGTATCGCCTTTGTGAGCTTTATGAGCCTATTTTTCTGAAATTAGAAATTGCCTGAGTGAAATGTTTCTAGCTAAACTGCTTTCTACTGAAGTCATGATTTTTACAGTCAGATAAATGCCCCTTAAGCTCCATTTATGTAAGCGTCAGTGACATCCAGTGGCTAGCAGGCTGATCACAAGTGCGTCTCCCTGCAGTGTGAGGGGCCCATGGTAGAGAGATGGCTTTGGAATTCACTGTGAATATTTTTACATTGTCTATACTCAAGGAAGTTGGTTTGAACTAAGATGGTCCTCTGATTAGGATGCTAAATATTCCACTGGACTATGAAAAAGATTGATAGAGATGAGACTTGAAATTTGGAAATCAAATGCTCAGAGGGGCAACCAGTCCTAGAAAACATGATGAGAATTCACAATAAACCCCTAACTTGGTAGGTTTTACTTACAAATGGTTATTGCGGAGGGGCTTTACACAGTTTATTAAGAGAGGATTTATAAATTCTAAGGCGACTGGTTCATTATGCAAAATTGGATGGTTACCAAATTAATGTTTCAAACACATATGCTTCATGAAATGGTCCACCTTAATTTGCAAAAGGTATTACTTGCAATTATGTTAGCTACATAAATTTATTTGCTGACAGTCAATTAATATTGATCATAACCCGACCTTACGATGACCTTGAAGAAAGGTAGTCTGTGACAAGTATAGATATTGGGATCAATACCAGAGTGCAATCGACTACACCTAGTTACTGACAAATGAAGTAAAAAGGTACACTATTTTCAGAAACAAAGATAATAACAGCTCATTTAGTCAACTGTTTGTAAAGGTTTAATATTGATACGCGTAGTTATAATGACATCCTCGGGCATTTTCAAACGGCAGAAAACAATAGGGTGCAGAGTGGCTGAGCACATTAAGTGGAAAGAATCATTACTTTCCAACTCCAAATAAGAAATTCCACAATATTTATGTCAACATTGCTTAGAAGTAGGGCACTCTCTAAGCAATACCGAGAGAGCGCACAATTCCAAATGCACTAAACTGCTTCACTTCAGCTTTCTTCTTGATGTGCCAGGCCTTATGAAACGAAGCACCTTATTACAGGGGAGCAAAGCCTCCAGGACCACACATTGTACGTTCGTACTACCCTCTCTTGTACATTTACAGTGGAATTAACTTGCCGATCCACCGGTATAACCAACTGTCATCATGAGGATGAGAGCATTTGGTCTCAGCACATCTGCTCCATGTTGATACATTCCCCTCTGCTATGGCAAGTTAAAAGAAAGGATGTTCACAGAATTTCCCCCCAATTGTTCCTTTCTCTTCGCTGGGAATTCCACAGAGTGAGCACTTGGCAAGTTTTTCAGAGCCCAAGTAAACAGAGTCCATAGGCAAAATGGTAACAGGTTGTGCAGCTTAATTGGAGGAGGAAAGTTCAGGAGCCAACCCGGTGTCTGTGGCACCCAGTTGGTAAATTGTGCCTGTGGTGAGAACAGTGATTTTGCAGTAAGCTCATTTTGGGGAACTAGTCAGCCTGCTACCACGAGCCAAGAAATATGAGGATTTCAGTGCATGTGTGTATGTGTTTCTTTCTTGCTTGCTTTCTTTTCCCCAGTGTAAAATGTATTTTTCTATCTTGAGCTTTGTTTATTTTTTGCCAGTATAATTTGGGACAATCATATGAGCACTCTGGTATTGTCTTCTTTAAGGGAGAGAGATGCTAGGAGACGTTTGTGGCCATTTCAACCTGCAAACAGAAGGAAAAGGCTCCGTTCGCATAGATTCCACTTGAACATTTCCCCCTGAATGCCTAAGTTTCTAAGTGGTTCCCTGTAGTTCATCTCTGGCTACGTTTCTCCAGCCACATGCTTCTCTCACAAGCGCTTCTTATTTTCATGCCATCATGTCAGTTGCTATCTCTTTTTGCCTCTACTCTCCTGAAGCTATTTATTAATAAGCCTCTATTTTCAATACCAGGCTGCATCAATAAACCCCCGAGTAGTTCTGTTAGTCAGCATTCTGGGAAAAACCTATGCTATATCGAAGAACTGTAAATCTCCATTATTGCTTCCCATAGCAAAAAATAAAGACTGCCCCTCACCTCCATGACATCCTCTGCTAATTTTTAAGGATGGATGCAGATACTCACAGAAGTTCTCTGAGGTGCTGAACTTGTGTTTATAAACAAGTGAAGAGTTGTGTCTGCAGTTTACCCCAAGAGACACCCTGAAACACCTATAATCAAAGGACATGCTAAATTAAGGTATTAAGAAACAAATTGCTTTAGTTCTTTCTTCAGCCTTCCCTTTCACTAAAACCTTTAACCCATCTGTTGGGATAGAAAATTCTGGACCTCAGAATTTTCTACTCGGCAGCTGTGTTATTTGATATTCAGTGTGTTATTAACTGACACAAAGTGAATATCAGTAATTAGAAAGATAAGAGCAGACTTTTTATAATACCTTTCTGGTATCAGACAGAAGGAGTGGAACAGTCTTTATCTATTTATACCAATGAAAAACTTCTGGTATTTACTACCTAAACAAGGGTGATAATTACATTTCCACAAACTGAAAGGGTTTGGCCAGTGAAAGTTGCGGCTTTCTTCTATTTTTATTATTTCCCAAAGGGAAAGCACAGTGGAAGTTAGAAAATGGGAGAGCTTGTAGAGTAAGACAAGCAGCTCAGAGGGGCTGCCTGAATCCCACTCTGAGCCTAAGACTGTTTTCTTGTAGGGTCCTCTCAAAAGCCATAAGTGCTGTGTATTTCATCAGAGAAAAATGATTTTTGATACCACTAAAAATGTTTTTTTTTATTAAAACAATGGCAGGGAGTCCTAAGAAACATGGTGTAGGAATCACCCAGCCATCCCATGCTTTCCCAGGGCTGGTCTTTTTTCTTTTGCCATCTTTAGTTCCCTTCATAATAGTTTCTATCCTTTTGACTTTATCTCCCATCAAGAGTCTGTGAATTTTGGTTGTTTCTTCCTTGGCCATTACCTGCTGTTCTAACTTCTCACCAAGGACTTTGCTTCTTGCCTAGATGCTAGCTTAGTTATTAGGGACATAGTCTAAGACATAGTCCATAGTCTAATTCCCCTTCTAAATCTATTTTTTTTTCTACCAACTTCTCTTTGTTATCTGATTTAATTTTTGGCAAACATCTCCATAGAGAATAGGGAACCCCCAGCTGCTGCCCAGGCCTCATGAGTTCCTAGTCCAAGATACTCTTTTTTGGGGTAATTATACCTGCGCTAAATCCCCATGGAAGGTCTAAGACCCATTTCTTTTGTTTTATTTTTGGTTGCACTCAGGGCTTACTCCTGGCTCTGTGTGCTCAGGGATCACTCCTGACGGCTCTTGGACTTGGGTGGGCCATTTGTGGTGCTAGGGAATTGTAGCTGGGTTGGACACATCAATGCAAGCCTCTGAGCTGCTGTGCTATTGCTCCTGCCCTGAAGGATTTTGTAACCTAGAGGGCAGAGTTATTTTTTTAGGATGTCCCAGGCATACCCATCGTCAACTCACACAGCAATTCATATTTTAGGAGATATTAAAGTAGCGACCTTTGAAGGGTGGCCTGTTTCAAATATGTACAAGGTTGCTGTGCACTCCAGTAGGTCTATACATGTCACCATATTTATGTTCAGAAAAACAGCAGCAGCAGAAAAAGGCAACAAGTGATATTTTTAATGGGAAGCCCAAGATAGGAATTCCAGACATGTGCCATTTGATTGAGACCCTAAACATCTCTGGACTCCCACTAATACCTACGTTCAACAATTTCAGCTTGCTAGAAGCATGTCCTGAATTGCACCTTCTGGTAATTCAGCATCATTCTAAGTAAATGGATTTCTTTTGCTGGGGGCCCTTCACTATGATGGGGATAAATCATCCCGGGTAAAAAACAGAAGACACCGAGGAGAGGTAAACTCAATTACATTCCTCAGTTGGCTGAGCAAGTAGAGATGCCCTGCTGAGGTGATCATTTTCTAGGATCCAAACTTTCTTTCTGAGTTCTTGGAATCTCAACTGTTTCAAGACAGAAGGAATTTTTCTAAAGCAGATTTCTTATTTCTTGCTCAAGGAAATAGTCCTTGGAATGTGTTATATAGATTTTCTCTTTTACCTGCTTAAAATAATACCCTGGATGCATTTTTAAAAGACTGCAAAATTGCAGGAGCAATATTCTTTACCGTATTAATTAATTTTGAATTACAGCCAAACTCTTATAGAAGTGCATATGACATTCATGGTAATGCCAAATTAATTCTTTATGATCAGTGCTATTGCAATCAATACTAAATGAATTCATAATGATAAGATACTTAAAAGAAAGAGTTACCACAAAAACAATAAAACGACCATCATCATCCAAGCTATAACACACTAATAAAGTATTAGCTCGTAAGCCGGTGCTATCCATGACAATCAATGGCAGATACTTAATTTATTTCTGTTACCCATGTCTTGCTTTTCCTGTAAGGACTGTGTAAAAGCATTGTTCTTTGATTCTACTATAAACTACATGGAGAGAAAGAAATACCACACTGATTATTAAATTATTTTGCTATGGCATTTGCTTTATAGGTAGCCTCACTGCCAAAGTACTCAAGGCATATTATACACACCAGTTCATGTGCCAAAATGGATTACCTATTCATGAGAGTTATAATTTTTCCCCTTTCTTAGTATTTTCTTAATCATATCCCTTCCTCCTTCTCTCCCTGAAAAAGGGCATATAATGTATTGGGCCAAAATTGAAGATAGCTATGCTGGTCTTTTCATTTTTACATTTTAATGTTGCCAGTAAGACCCATGTAAGGATGAAAATTAATGACTAGTAATATCTGTCTTTTACTATGCATCAGAAATAAGGATCTCTGTATTTTCTTTCTCCCTTCCCAACTTTGTTCTATTATAATAACTATCTTGATCATCCTTTATAAGTCACATATCCACTGAATCCTGGACACAAAGAAAAAAACAAAAACCATTGCCTATATCTTGAAGTTTACATGTAAAGTCATGGAAAATATTGTGGGCTCAGTATCAGATTTGGGCCAAATGTTAATTATTTCACTTTCTTTGCTATTTGGTATTGGGTAATTTGACAGAGAAAATTTTCATTTAAATTCCTCTCTCTTGAAAACATGGAAAGATATACTTTCAATTGATCTTACATTTAAATGAGATTCTGTAACTATTATGATCAGTTGTTTGTGTGTATGTGTGTGTGTACTTGTGTATGTGTGTGTTACCTCCACACTAAGTTAGAGAAACACTTTCTCTTCAGAAGTCCTGGTGATATGGTTAATCACTTGTTTGACCTGAGACTCCTTAACTCCATAACTTCTGATGCCTAGTTTGTACCAAGATTTTTAAATAGTAGTTAAATTTTTTTTGTTGCTAAGCATGGATTTTGCTGGGAAACTGATTAAAATTATGTAGAATTATTTTTGGTCCCAAGAGTCAATGCAAACAATTTAATGAGAAATTTTTGTGTTCTGCCTAAGTTTTCTGCTCACCTACTCTGATAACTGGGTCAAGTTCTTTCTGTTGGTTTTCTTCTCTCTCTGAGAATCCAAATTTCACCAGGTACAAAGATAGGATTCTAAAACTCTGATGATGGAAACCTTTATTTTGTTTGTATTTAAACTTAAAAACAAACACTGCAAAAACTCATACAATAGCAGTTACTTTTGAAATTGTATCTAAATTATTACTGCTGAAATTGCCACTGTTTCAGTAAATGCAGATTTAAATAAGTATTGTTATATAAAATATTATTATTATAAAAATGTAATTTTTTTGTTTGGTGTTCCACTATGTAAGTACTGTGGTTATCAAGTAATGCTGGAGATTGACTATGAACCTACTACATGCAAGATGTATATGCAGCCAATTGAGCCATCTCTCTGTAAACTAATTCTTCTATAGAATTAATTGTGGGTGTAGGAGTTCACTCATAAAGCCATTCAGTGGATGTTTATTGGATACCTATTATGTGCCAGTCACTGTTGTAGGCATTGGGCATACAATTGTGAAAACATTAATTTGTATCTCTGATTTTATTAAGTTTAAATTCAAATAACAAGAAACATGATAACATTAAATAAAGGATCATTTCATATTATAAAAAGTGTAATTCATGGTAGAGAGTGGCTTATATAATGTGGGTGGCTATTTGAGAATGGGTCATTAGGCCGAAATTCAATGTTGAGAGCAATAGCATTTAATCTCTTAGGTACCATAGGCATGTTAGGGAATGTTCAAGGGCCCATGAAGAATTTCAGAACAGAAAAAATGTTATTGTCATTAATTCATAAAAAGAATCCTGAAAATAATAATCAAAACTACTATTTCAACATATACAAAATGTCTTCTGTAACTAATGAATGAACTTCACTCAACTATTCACATTATACATTTATGTGCCATATATTCTATTTTTGTACACTGTCTGTAGCACTGTCATCCTGTTGTTCATCGATTTGCTTGAGCGGGCACCAGTAATTTCTCCATTGTGAGACTTGTTGTTACTGCTTTTGGCATATCGAATATGCCATGGGTATCTTGCCAGGCTCTGCCATGCAGGCGAGATACATTCTATTTAGTGATTAGTAAATAGATTACACATGAAATAGTATCTTACTATCTCTTATTTATTATGCTATATTTAGAATGGCAAAAATGTATTTGGATGAGAAAGAGTGGCGTGAGAATTTTAGGAAAGACTATTTCAGGTCGAGAAGGTCTTGAAACAGTATGATATGTTTAAAGAGAAAAACAACTATGCTAAGAAGAGAGATGCTAGAGTAGTAGAGTGGGAAAAATGAGGCTGAAATACAGAAATGAAGTTCTGTAGACTAATATCAAATTTTGCAGTAAAGGAAAGAGCGAACCTATTTTCCAACACCCTCATTTTTATTTTCTGCTATGGGGTATGGAGGTGAAGTTGTATGTTAACATGAATAATTTTATTTTCAAAAGTTTTTGCATTTTGAGAAATTATTTAATCCAGCAATCATAGTGATGATTTACCATGTGGTCTGGGTATTCCTTCCCATAGAGTATTGCCTTATTAAGTGTCCTCACTCACACTTAGAAAAAAAAAAGAATCATCATGAGATGCAGAGTTATAAAGTGGTTCATGGACAGGTTCCAGTCATATAATGTTTCAACATCCATCCCTCCACCAGTGTATATTTCCCACTACCAATGTCTGTAGTTGTTCTCCTACCATCCTCCCTCCAGCCTGTTCCTTTGAGAGGTACTTTCTGTGTCTCTCTCTCTCTCTCTCTCTCTCTCTCTCTCTCTCTCTCTCTCTCTCTCTCTCTCTCTGTCCCTCCCAATCTCTGCTTTGGGGCATTATGGTTTGCAATACCAATACTGAGAAGTTATGTTTGTTCCTTTACCTATTTTCAGCACACAGTTCGATTCCTCCGTCCCTCTCAGAGGTCCCAGCAAGCTACGGAGAGTATCCCGCCTGCATGGCAGAGCCTGGCAAGCTACCCGTGGTGTATTTGATATGCCATAAACAGTAACAACAAGTGTCACAATGGAGACGTAAATGTGCCTGCTTGAGCAAATCGATGAACAACGGGACAACAGTGCTACAGTGCTACAGTTCTTATCCAGAGTGATCATTTCCAACTATCTTTGTCATAGTGGTCTCTTTTCTTTCCCAACTGCATTCTCTCTGAGAACTTGACACAGGATTCTACTCACACCCTTAAATCCAAGCACTTCCTACTATTTCCACATGTTTACCACTGAAGGAGCAAACAAGAGTCTCCAACACACTAACTTCATGATGGTGGTGTTGTGAATCTCAGATGGAAATCCAGTTATATTTGTTTTGGCTTGTTTTATTTTACTTCAACATGGCGGTTTCCTAGACTTATTGCTAAGTCTCAAGTCAAGGGGAATACTTAAAACTTCACCACCCACCATGGATTGCAAGACATAGCTAGCCCTACATTTTTTTTTTTTTAATCATGGGACCGATGGTTCATTCCAGAGTTTAAGCTCAGAGTGGTTGTTCCAAATCCTTTTCATCCATACGTGTTTTATGATAACATCTAGTCACCACTGACTAAGGAAAATATATAATAATTGCTTTAGCAAGTATGGCTCAAAACTCAAACTGTGTGGTCGAAGGGGCAGAGGTGGTTTAATGCGTTCCCTGCCATGCTGCAGAAACATCTTTGCTGCTTTCTTTTACCCTTCGATTGTCATTGAAAATAACTAGTCATAATGCCTTTGTGAGCCTCAGCCTGGCTTCAATGCGTAAATCAGGCTCACAGACAGGGCCCCTTGGTTTCGAGGTCCCATTGTGGGAGTGATTTAGGTAAAGGCAGGATCATGAATAAAGAACACTCGCCCTCCTCTTCAGAGGCCGAGGCCAGGGAGCCTGTGAGAGCTCTTCCCAAACATCTCTTTTCAGCACCAGTATTTGGCTAAGAGCTTTAATTTCATTAGAAAAATGGGGGCTGGGTTTTTCCATGCATCTCAGCCTCCTTTTAATGTGTAAATTACATAGGATTTGCCATTCATTACAATGATGATATGATTATTGGCCTCAAACAGACCACACTGCCCTGGCCCCCAGTGATGGGCCAGCTAAGAAGTGGCATGTGTGGGAAAAATGGGATAGAACATGTTTTCTGATCATAAACCCTCCGAAGAATTGAATTTATGAACATGAGACTCCCACTTGGTTGATTTAGAGTGTTTCAAGCAAAGTCAATTTCTAGGGGGATGTGACATGATGCTAGGAAATGATGTAGTTATGAAGTGAGAACAGCCCAGGGGCTAGAAGCAGAGGGCTAGGGAAAAGCTTTTTGGATTTGAAGGCAGAAGCCATAGGCTTGGCTTTTTGAAGACAAATCATTCAACTCCTATGAACCTCAGTCTAACCATTCACAAAATGTGGATAGTAATGCTGCTCTTATACCTGGAGGTTATTCAGTAACATTGGTTTTTTTTTTTTTTTTTTTAAAAAAGCTCTGCTGTTTCTACTGTCTTAGGGAATATCACTCATAGTCTTTTCCCTTGTTCATTCTTTACTATAATCCGTGGAGGTAGGTAGCTATGGGTAAATACACAAAGAAAAATTAAATAATTGAGTGTAGCTTCACAAACATAGAATTTTTTTTAAAAAATAGACAAAGTAATGCTGTATACTATGTTTACTCTTCCTTGACTGGTTCTCAGAAAACTGCCATGTGTATTAGCAGACAAAGGCTCTGACAGCTAATTTTTCAATGCAGAACTTTTTTTTTTTTAATGAGACTGTCCTCCTTTCTTTCCTTTCCCCAACAAATATATCTATCCAGTTGCTCAGAACCTAATTCCAAATTATAGTCAATAATACTAAGCCTACTTACTGATTTGGGGATGGAGAAGTAGAAAATCCTGAAGTCCCTTGAAGAAGATATTCTCTGTTTGGAAGAGGCTAGCAGGATAAAGATACTTTCTATTACAAATACTCTGGGTTCATCACAATGAGGATAGGCCCCTTGTGATAGAACTGTAACATCATTTGGGCATAGCGTGGGGGAACTTTGACATCCTCCCAAAGGAAAATTTATTCTACGTCAATGCACTATGTGATAGGATTCTACTTTTTCTCATTCATTTATTTTGCTTTGTAGGGTTATTTTCTAACCCCCCCTGGAAATCCAAATATATTCTCCATCCTTAGCTAAATAATATCAGAGATTCACACTTTCAGGCACATATGATTATTGCTGTGACTGGAGTGGAGGTACAGGTAGATACGTGCCTTGCTTGAGGCTGACCATTTCAGTATGGTCCCACAAACATTGCTGGATACAATTCTCGAGGATCCTCACCCTTGGACCCTTGCATTAATCCTTGGGCCCAGTTGGCTAAGAATTCCTGGGAGGGATGCTCAGGCTTTCTGAACTCTACTTTGGAGGCTCTTCTTGGGGGAAAAAAAGCCATAGAGAAGTAAATCAAGGGTAGGGACAATACAACTTGATAATAAGCTCTGGGCTCTGTTTTACAGACCTGCAAATACAAAGTTGTGCAGTCGGGGGAGCAAGAGACGAAGAGGAAGTAACACAAGGGCACACATCCAGAGTATGTTTGTGGTGGTAAAGGGAGGTACCACTATGCACCAAAATCCTGTCAATCAACAGGGGACAAAAAGAAGATCAAACAAGAAGTGCCCTAAGAACAGTGGCGGTAGGCTTGGCCGAGCCTCACTCATGAGTGAATCTACAGAAAAACTCAGGTTTGCGGGACCTGTGACTGTAATCTCTAAGCTTGCTTGGAGCGGGAATGGGTCTCCTCTCCCCCCAGCTCCCAAGTTTATCAGTAGCTTGAGAGTCAAACCCACAAACTGCCCCTGGCACCATATAATCTCAGCAAAAGCCATGATCCAGAGACATAGGAATAAAGCTCCTGGAAGAGAGCAACATTGGCCTCACTCATGAGCCAACCTGCTCTATAATCGTATTCTGAATTTTAGAAATTCCTGGAGCACATGGCTGCATTCGCTTCTGTGAGACCTCTCAGATTCTACACCTTTGATGTATCAAGAGTGGCACTCAAACACTTGATTGGGCTAACAAACATGTCAGTAATCTCTTCTAGAAGGACATACTGGCTCCAAGATGAAATACAACAATCTTCACACACTTTCCTCTAAGGAAAATTTATTGAACCACTTTTACTGGATTATTCACAACAAGGAATACAAAATTAATTGCTTCGGTTCTGCTTTGGGGGGCACAATTTGGGATTTGAGTGGAAACATTCGAAATATGATGGTGGGAAGGTGCAATGGTGGTGGGATTGGTGTGTGAATATGAGATGTAATTAATTACTGCGAACAACTTTATAAAAATAAAATAAAATTAAAAATCAAAAATAACAGTGGTAGTTGTGGTGGGGTCATGGGAAATTTGTTTCGGTGGTGGTATGCAGTAATTTTGTACATATGTATTATAAACTTAAATACTACAGTGAACATTATATATAACTGTCATAAAACTGTAACTAATGGAAGAACTTTCTTTCTTCCTTCCTTCCTTCCTTCCTTCATTTCTTTCTTTCTTCCTTCATTTCTTTCTTTCTTTCTTTCTTTCTTTCTTTCTTTCTTTCTTTCTTTCTTTCTTTCTTTCTTTCTTTCTTTCTTTCTTTCTTTCTTTCTTTCTTTCTTTCTCTCTCTCTCTCTCTCTCTCTCTTTCTTTCTTTCTTTCTTTCTTTCTTTCTTTCTTTCTTTCTTTCTTTCTTTCTTTCTTTCTTTCTTTCTTTCTTTCTTTCTTTCTTTCTTTCTTTCTTTCTTTCTTTCTTCCTTTCTTTCTTAAATTGTATTTTATTGAGTCACCATGAGATACAGTTACAAGTTTTCATGTTTGAGCTACAATCATACATTGTTCAAACACCCATCCCTTCACCAGTGCACATTCCCCACCACCAATGTCCCCAGTGTACCCCACCCCCCACTTTCTTACCCTCCCTTGCCTCCATGGCAGACAATTTCCCACATCCTCTTTCTCTACTTTTGGGCATTATGGCTTGCAACACAGATACTGAAAAACCATCACTTTTGGTCCTGTATCTACTTTCAGCACAAATCTCCCATCTGACCAATCCTTCCAACCATAATTTTCTTAGTGATCCCTTCTTAATTCCAGTTGCCTTCTCCGCCTGCTCATGGGGCAGGCTTCAAACTATGAAGCAATCTTCCTGGTCCTTGTGTGTCATCTTTGTGTGTCAGTCTCATGTTATCTTATTTTATAGTCCACAAATGAGTGCAGTCCTTCTGTGTCTGTCTCTCTCTTTCTGACTCATTTCACTTAAAATGATATTCTCCATGTCTATCCATTTATAAGCAAATTTCATGACTTCATCTCTCCTAAGAGTTGCATAGTATTCCATTGTGTAGGTGTACCAAAGTTTCTTTAACCAGTCATCTGTTCGTGGGCACTCAGTTTATTTCCAGATTCTGGCTATTGTGAACAGTGCTGCAATGAACATAAAGGTACAAATGTCATTTATACTGTGCCTTTTTGCATCCTCGGGATATATTCCCAGAAGTGGTATCACTAGGTCATATGGAAGCTCAATTTCTAGTTTTTGAAGGAATGTTCAAATTGTTTTCCAGAAAGGCTGGACCAGTTGACATTCCCACCAGCAGTGAAAGAGCATCTCTTTCCCCCAACATCCATGCCAGCACTGGTTGCTTTTGTTCTTTTGAATATGTGCCAGTCTCTGTGGTATGAGAAGATATCTCATTATTGTTTTGATTTGCATCTGCCTGATGATTAGCAATGAGGAACTTTTTTTTTTTCATGTGCCTTTTGGCCATTTGTATTTCTTTTTTGAGGAAACTTCTATTCATTTCTTCTCCCCATTTTTTGATCAGGTTGTAGGTTTTTTTCTTGTACAATTCTACTAGTGTCTTGTATATCCTGGATATTAATCCCTTATCAGATGGATATTGGGTAAATATTCTTTCCCATTCTGTGGGCTCTTTCTGTATTTTAGTCGCTGTTTCTCTTGAAGTGCAGAAACTTCTTAGTTTCATGTAGTCCCATTTGTTTATGTTTGTTTACACTTGCTTGGTCAGTGGTGTTTCATCCTTAAAGATGCTTTTAGCTTCAATGTCATGGAGGGTTTTGAAGCAGTTTCTTTAATATGGTGCATTTCAGAACTTTGAATGTACATTGTGATTCTTTAAGAGTGTGATAAAAGCAGTATAATGACAAAATGCAACATCTTCCAAGCTACATATTTAGCTATAGAACTCTTTGTCAATGGAGTATTTTTTGTAGCAATGACTATGTCTGAAAGTTATGTAAAAAAGTGAATGCAATATGTTGTTGGTATTGCCTAACAAAGAACAGAGAACAGAAATTCAGTAGATGATAATCTTCAACATCACATTTGGAATCAGGCAGACCTCAGTCTCTCTGTTGCCCTTCTAGTGTGACCTCTTTTCTAATCTGTGACCTAAGTTTAATCCTTTGTCCTATTCCCTTCACTGTTCCCTTCATGACTAGAGATCAGCTTGTCTCCCATCCAAGTCATCTGGGCCTTCTTCTGACACCTTTCCTTAGAAATAGTTGAGCACAAATTAATGCCTGGGAAGATCTAAGTTTTTTGTCTGCCAGTCTCTTTGAATAACAACTCAGGCACTGGATACTGAAAGTAATTTCCTCCAGAAAATCAATCTGTTGTCCTGTCTCACTTTTTTTTAAATCAGAATATTCATGTTTTAGGATTACTATTCAATGGATGAGCATACAATAATATCCCTGCCCTTATCTTACCTTTCTCTGGTAACTGAGAACTCTCTATTGAGAGATTTCAATTGACTTAGTAGACAGAGTTCCATGAACTTTGATTATCTGAGAGCCATTGTTAAACAATGCTTTATCTTGGGAGTAAATTATTGCTTACCAGTGTCTAACAGAGCTTCTCAAGCTTATCTGGATTCCTGCTCCTTTAAAAAATTAAAAAGTCACTTAGCATCCACCTGGGATGATGCTGGGAACTTTTATTAAGGGACCAAACAGAAAGTGCCCCTCCTAGTGTATTACAGGTTACTCCCTTCTCTCCTCCCACTGTTTCAGTGTCCCCCGAGGAGGTAGGATCATCCACTTTGGGGAACACTGATCTAGTGGCAAGATATAACTAGATATCTGGTATATAGGATACCAAGTTGAGTCGCTTTCATTAGAGTAGAAGAGTTGATTCTCCATTACTTGAGAGAGATAACTCATATGCAGAAAAGTTTTGCTATAATTTCGTTTGAACATGCCATGCACACTAAGTGCATAATTAAGCTTGACTATTTTCACCAACTTTCTAAACTAGGCAGATTAAATCCTGTAAACTACTCTTTGAAGCAATTGAGGTCTGAAATCATGGTTTCCTCAATAAAGATTTAAACTGAAGTCATTCTAGGATAAGCTCTGAATGCCAGGCTTACTCCCAGGAGAAAATAGCTTTTAAGAAGAGGTTTCCAAAGGAAGTAGACCTTGCTGCCTCCAGTGCATCTAATATGGAGTCCAGAGAGAG
The DNA here is from genome assembly GCF_027595985.1 of Sorex araneus. Lineage (NCBI taxonomy): Eukaryota > Metazoa > Chordata > Mammalia > Eulipotyphla > Soricidae > Sorex > Sorex araneus. The sequence goes on from NC_073302.1 coordinate 212,449,403, forward strand.
TTTAAGGATGTGACCATTTAGATAATACTTGGAACTAAGAACCACTTGCTGGAAATGAGGTTATCAAAGACTGCTTGCCTGTGGACTAATGAGCGAAGTGGCATTTCTTATAGACCTGTACCACAGTCATTGATCTACACATGTTCCTCCACAGATTTGTACTTATTTTAATTTAATTTTTTAATTGAATCACTGTGAGGTACACAGTTACAAAGGTGTTCATGATTGGTTTTCAGTCATACAGATGTTCCCAATATCCATCTGTCCACCAGTGTACATTTCCCACCACTAATATCCTCAGCTTCCCTCCCTCCGTCCACCCAGCCTGCTTCTATAGCACTCTTTCCTTCTTTCTCTTTCTCTCTCCTTTTTGGACATTATGGTTTGCAGTACAGGTACTGAAAGATTATCTTGTATATCCCTTGATCTCCTTTCAGCACTCAGTTCTCGTTCAGAGTGATCATTTCCAGCTATCACTGTCATAGTGTTCCCTTCTCTGTCCCAATTGCCCCTGTCCCCCCTTGTGGCAAGTTTCCAACCACAGAACAGTTCTCCTGGCCCTTGTTTCTACTGTCCTCGGGTAATAGTCATACTATATATATATATATATATATATATATATATATATATTTTAATATCTTGCCAATGAGACTGCATAGATTCAAAGGTGAACAGTGATTTCTGGAGACTTGGATGGGGGTTTCAACACCCCACCAGCTAACCTCAAGCACAAGTACCTGAATATTGGCAGATGAAGAACAGGGTATGAGAGGAACAAATCTAAGGTCGAACACATGGTGATAAAATTACTCCACGTTGCTAAGCACCGTCAGTTACTGAAGCATCAAGGAAGATGACTTGCTAAATCTTAAACAGCTCAAGTTCCCAATTCTGAAGAAATTGAGTATAAGGATAAGTGGATTAAGGAGTGGGGTTTGGGTAATTTTTCCTAAAAAAAATGCTCAGATGATCTTCAAACTCCATTTCTGTATCTGAACACTGAACACAGAACCGGATTTATTTCATGTAAAAATATTATGTACTTATAATTGAAGGGACAAAGAAAAGCTTTGTTTCTCCCTCAGCCATAAAACATGAATTTTTGATAATTTATCTTTATTGTCTTAGACTGTTTGTGACTTAAGAATGTAAATCAGAGAGAGAGGTGATCTGTGGTTTAAAGGTCTGAAACAGAGTACAACTAAGTGACCTGCCCTGAGGGTAAGTATATGACCTTGGTTTTAACTTGCTCAAAACTATGCTAAGAGCAACAATTAACTGAGTTGTTCCTATTTGAAATCCGTAGATGTAATGATTGTCAATTGCCATGCAAAGGATTTATTTTCTGCCCTCAACTTCTGATGTCATATTATGAATTCTTTATCCAAAGCTTTGAAGGAAATTATATTATATAATGCAAAATAGCTTTATTTTATTAACTTTCCTGAGATCAATGAGTTTAACTTTCAATCTTACTACATTCGGAATTGCTGCAGATGGTGTAGGTGGCAAATATTACACATTTGGTAAGAAAACATCATGGATATAAATACCCTTGTCTTTTTTCCTCAGATCAGTGGAGAGCTTTAAGAACAGGATAAATACCCATCTGCCTGGAAAATTGCCTGGAGGCACAGTGATGGACGAGATGTCTTACTTAGATTTCTTCCAACCCTCTGATTCAGAGCTCTCCGCTGCTGCCAAAAGAGTTAGTTTTGATGTGATAGGTCTGGGACTACAGACCTTCCTGCCCACGTGCAAAATGGCACAAGACTTTTCTTGGGCTCTGCTATGAACAAGCCCCTTTCCACCTCTGTAGAAATATAATGCTTTGGAAATGCTTTGCTCTGCAGACTTTATGTCAGGTTGGAGAGCAAAACTGAGAAACCAGAAATGGATGAAAGTAGATAGATTTTGTGGAGGAGGTCCTGTTTTTACGTTGCCAGGACCTGTGACGTTGATAAGTCTCTAAGGGAAGCAACACAGCCCCCAAAGGCAGTTCTTACACTCATCTGCCTGGTGGTGGCCTATGGAGATCTTTATGGCTAACATGTCGCATTTTTGTGTGTGTTGATTACACCCAGTACACCCTTAGTAGGGCTTACTCCCAGCTCTGTGCTCAGGGATCATTCCTAGTGTAGGAGTCTCAGGCATAAAGACCTTAGAACATATAGACAAAGGCACAAAAGTGTGCTACTGTCCCTTCAATCAAGACTTGCAAAGGAGGACTTTATTTTTGTTTTGAGAAAAAAAACCTTAATTTGCTTTACCAAATAAGAGACAAAGAAGTTCAAAACGAAAATAAGTTTTAAATTCCCAATCCCGAAAACAATATTACTGTTGACTGAATGGCATATGGTAAACACTCAGCATTTGCAACTTGACATACTGAACACTTGAATAATTAATCCATGAACCCATTTCACCACAGCAGGTTTAAGTTACCGCTGCAAACATAATGTAATGGATATTTTAAATGTCCACTTCAAAGCATTGGTGATTCTTCAAAATCGTTGATGAAGAAATTTTGTAATATTTAGAGTACAGGGAAGTTGCTAGTTCTTACTTCTAGGCCTGGGTAATGAGGACCCCATTTTCTGGGCTCTAATTTCCCTAAGGGTTCCATTAAGTCACTGTTCTAGATTTGCGATAGTCTAGTTCATTCATTAGCCCGGCAGATGGTTTCCATCCAAACCCATCACCTTTTATTTTCTAAGAATTTTAAAACAAAGTATTTTATTTTAAATAACTTAAGTTGATTTTTTAGAATGCTATTTGAACTGTAACGGTAGAATAATTTTGAGGAGTGGTTGCTGATTGGCTCCCAATTATACTCGTGCCTTGTAAATTGCTCCCTCCACACACACCAACACTACATCATAATATTTCAAATTCATATGAAATGCAACTAATTTATATGTTTCATGGACTTTGAGTTGCTCCTGATTAGAAAAATTACATATGCATATGTTAGGCTTTTACTATTTTTCTTTCCAGAGTTTTTTCTAACTCTGCATGTGGGGGCTGCATATATGTGCATGTTAATACATCTGTGCATGTGTGGTACAGAAATGACTTCTTTGCATTATATTTCTCTAGTTAAACACATTTAGAAGAACATTTTCCCAGTTTTTTACCAAATAAGAGACAAATAAGTTTACCAAATAAACTCAATTATCTTATATACAGTATACAAAATACACTGTTTTATTGTCTCGCCACTAAAAAATACATTTTTTGTTTTTGTTATTGTCTTATGCTCAGCATTTATAATAAGTCCTTGCACATCATCACTGTGTCACTGTATCACTGTCATCCCATTGCTCATCAATTTGCTCGAGCATAGCTGTGGTTAATTTATAGAATGTATCAGTGACTAAAATATTCACTGCATGTATGTTTTTAATGACTGGCTAGTATTTTGCAATAAAGGTACAACAAAAATGTTTGATAGCTATCCTCCATGTTGTGTTTTAATGATGTAGATAGCTTTTTTAATCACCATAACAAATGTTCTGGGAAAAAAATCTTGGTTACCGATTTTATTTTTTATCAGGATAGTTTCTATAAATAGATTTACTGGGTCAAAGCATGAGTTATGTAATTCTTAGAGCTTAATATTGTTTGCTATTTCCCCTTCAGAACACAAATTCTACAATTAAAATCAATGAATGGAAATTTACATCTTATCAGATCCTTGCTTTATGAAGTGAGGTATCAACTTTCTAAATTCTGAAATTCAAAGGAATTCCATTTTTATCATGGACATTATTTTAGTCAATATATCTGTGGCTGCTTTAGCAAAACATACACATCTTAACAGTATTAAAGATTTTTTATTGGGTAGGTTGAGTGACACTTCTGGGCAGCTGTTCTCCAAACAGGGACACAAGGACCTGGGAATTTAAACTCCTATAATCCACTGTCTCCTGAGGAGCACTTCACTTCCAGATGAAGTGAGTGAGTGTGTACGTTTGTGTGTCGGGGGGGGGGGGAGGAGAGACTGGGAGGCCAAGCCCCTGTTGTGTTTTTATTAGTGTGGTTGTATAGTCTCTCTCTTTATGACTCATTTTACTTAACATGATACTTTCCATGTTGATCATCTGTATGCAAATTTCATGACTTCATCTTTTCTCACAGCTGTATAGTATTCCATTATGTAGCTGTACCAAACTTTCTTTAGCCACTCATCTGTTCTTGGACACTCAGTTTTTTTCCAGATTCTGGCTATTGTAAACAGTGCTGCAATGAACATACAAGTGCAGATGTCATTTCTACTATACTTTTTTGCATCTCCAGGATATATTCCCAGAAGTAGTATTGCTGCGTCAAATGAGAGCTCAATTTCTTTTTTTTGTGGGGGGATCACACCTGGCGATGCACAGGGGTTATTCCTGGCTCATGCACTCAGGAATTACTCCTGGCTGTCCTCGGGGGACCATATGGGATGCTGGGAATCAAACCTGGATCAGCCACGTGCAAGGCAAAAGCCCTACCCGCTGAGCTCCAGCCCAGGAGCTCAGTTTCTAATCTTTTGAGAATCATCCATATTGTTTTCCAAAATGGCTGAACCAGTCAGCATTCCCACCTGGAGTGAAGGGAGTCCCTTTCTCCCCACATCCACACCAACACCGGTTGCTTTTGTTCTTTTGGATGCGTGCCAATCTCTGTGGTGTGAGGTGATATCTCATTGTTGTTTCGATGTGAATCTCCATAATGATTAGTGATGAAGAGCATTTTTTCATGTGCCTTTTGGCCCTTCGGATTTTTTTGAGAAAGTTTCTGTTTATTTCATCACCCCATTTTCTGAAGGGGTGCAATCTTTTCTTTTTGTAGAGTTCAACCAGTGCCTCATACAAGCAACTTTTCCATTGCATATGTACCCTATTTTGAAACAGATACAAAAAATGTCTTCTATTACCTTTCTTTAAAAAAAAAAGCTTTGTTTTGGAGGCCACATCCAGCAGTGCTCAGGGCTTACTCCTGGCTCTGCACTCAGAGATCACCCTTGGATAATTCAGGGGGGCAATATGGGGTGCCTGGGATCAAATCCGTGTCAGAAAGCAAGACAGTTGCCCTGCTGGCTGTACTATTTTCCCAACGTACTCTCACTTTCACAACAGATGAAGAAACTTGGGTGCCCATTGGAAGATTTGTTAAAAGTCCAGACAGATCATTCCGGCAACAGTAGCTCACTTTTTGGCAGAAGGATTCCCAAAGTAAAGAAAATAAACAGAGCAAGAACCAGTTTTGTCGGAAATGTGGTTGCTTGTCCTGCAATCGAGGAGAAATGTCATCCAATTTACCCACCTTTCGAGTTCCCTTTTGGTGTCCTGGAGCAGTTCCAACATGGATAATTACATTCTGCTGATCTAAAATTCCCCTGTAGTTTCTTTCGGATGAGCTAGCCCTCATTCCTCCCTCTCCACATTGTAGCGTTGTGTTACTGGCACCCAGTGATCATTCGATTCCACAAAGAAGCTGGGTACATTTCACTACTGGCAAAGTGATCCCTAGGTGAATATACAAACTTCAGATTTCCTTGGCTCCATAATTGTTGAAAACACACATTTCATTGATAAGCAAATTAGTGACTTGAAATTCAAGGTGGTAAAGGAAATTGGTAACCTACTTATAAGTAGACTCTAGAAATTTAAAACAATGAATTTGCTTCCTAAGAATATGTAGTACCTAAGAATCTAACAAATAATAGCACAGTACATTACTATTTCTAAATATAAGGTATTTTGATGCCTGAATAAGACCTGTGAAATCTCTAGGATAGTGTTACCTATCAATATGTTTACTTTTATCCAAAATAATAAATTCTTTCATAGATTTCAGCATGGAGAAAGAATATTTAGAGTAGCACATTTTTTATTCTCTCCCAGGAATATTCATTTTGTTAAGTAGTCTACACCATCCCCAATTAAATGCTTATGTGTGCTAAAATAGTAAGGGATGGCATTAATTTTCATCCAGAAATAGAATATTGCTTGGTGGTGGGCGATTCTGTTAAAAACTGAAGGTCAATTTGCAATTAAAGGGTCATTTAACAAAGTATCAGAATAATGTACTGCTGGTTGGGGTGAGGAAAACAGGAGGAATGAGGCTATGGAACAATTATTAAGGCTGAATTTGAAGCTTAGAGAGATACTCTAGTTTTGTAGGAAAAATTATTTATTAAAAATCCAGGCTTATTTCTGATTTATACATTTCAAAGCTCCCACGACCAAAGGAGAGAGATTGTTGAACAGTAGGGGGTTATCCTATTAAAATTCATCAGGATTCTCCTTACAGAAAGAGGTAAACAAGAATCAATTTTCTCTAGTAAAGAAGTTGGCTGAGATGCAAGTTGGTCTAGGACAGACCCGATGGATTCACAGAAAATGTTTACAAAATAATTCATAATCAGAATCTACAATTTATAGGACATTATTTCTTTTCCTTTTTTTTAGGCAGAGGAGAAGGCCAGAGTACATCTGTATAACGGAAGGAAAGGACAGCCTCATAGCAGACACAAAAAGGATTTTATAGCTTTTAATTGCGCTAAGCCACCGATACATAGAAGATGCACAGTACTGCAATTATCTGGCTAGATAGATGTAATTGTATCTATCAAACTAAATAGACTACTGTCAGATGACAGCCAAGATTGGATTGTCTTTGAGGGTCAGACAGAAACCTAGAATGACCTCACTCTCTCCTTCTCACCATGCCCATTTTCTCTGTCTTTGATGGGGGCCTGTTCTGCTAACCATGTGAAAGCATATACAGTAACATTGTCTTTTTTGCTCTACGCCAACAGCCTCTCTGGAGACGAGGCTTGGCTTTCTCGGGCCCCCGGGATTAAGCCTGTTCAGGCCTCCCGTATATTTTAAATGTATGATATTGATATCAGTGCTTAGGGAGAAGCAGGTTTCTGCAATGAACAGATCGTGCCTGGCTCCATGAAGTCTACATGGCATGGAGAGATGTATAGGCTGGGTGGAGAGGGGCCAAGTCGGTCGTTTGCTCTGGGAAGCAAGTATTAGGTAAGGCATTAAAGAGTTTGTTGCCTGGCCTTGTCCTTACCGTTCAGAGCTCTTCCATGTGCTATCTACACAGATTTGGACTTCTGTGCAGTTTTACTCTTGAGATAGCAGCACAGCACTGTCATCCTTGCGTACAGACAGGATATCAGCATTAGCGTTTCTCCACCACACCCTCCCTCTTGCTCATTTGTAAGCAGTTGGAATCTATTTTCATGGAGTTCCTCCAATCAGGATCATGTCCAAGCCATTTTTTTTTAACCTTCCATACTATATTTACTGTGTTTAGTGAAAAGCCTGGATTCTCCCCATGCTACGTGGTGAACCCAGGACGGTTGAAATATTCCCCAGTCCTGCAGTTTCTCGAAAGAGACGGAACACACGGTGGATGTGTAGTTACTCAGGGAGCTACTACATCCCCCAGTTCCAGGATACATTTTTGGTGATCCTCTGGTGACTTGCTGACCCTCAAGTCACACAGTTCCATTGTTTGGAACTGTGACTTTCCAGTGACTCAGAGGGAACAAAGCTCAGCAGACTGCAGGTTTTGCCTTTTGCCTTGTAACGTGAAAACGCATGACCCTTCTGCATATGCTGTTTGTTAAGCTTAACCAGGTTAATGCCCCTCTGCCTGGGCTTTGGGAAAAGAGTCCCAAATTGTCACATGCAAAGGGACATTTCAGTGCTGATTTTTATTTCCATGCGATTAAAAGTGAAACATGTAACCACAAAGCTGGTTTATGTCATCCCCCTGTCGGAGCCAGCAGTCATGCCAAAAATTCGATATTTGATAGGTTTGTGAGAGAAACAGATGCAGAAGGATGCCATTCCCACAATTTATACTCCTTCTTATCTTTAAGCGAGAAAGAACATTCCAGATGAAGAAAATCTACTTTATTGGCTTTAAAAAAATAGCAAAGAAAATGTAGAAATAAGAAAAAAAATGCTAATTTAAAACATGTCATTCTTGGGCACTTATAAACTGCAAACTGGTATTTCTAAGAAAAAAATGTCATTCAAGACCTGCATACGGGGTGTTTTCATTTATGTTGCATTTTTTGCTTCAGTCACGGTGTTATAATTGAGAGAAAATATCTCTGAGATACATTCACATTAGGTAATATCACAAGGAGAGAGCAAATCACAAACCTCCAAAAGGCTAAAAAAGTATTTTCTCAGCCTTTTTTTTGAGGGATTGGGGGTGTTGAGGGAAGCATTTTGTGTCCTATTCTTTTTTATTTAATTCTGCCAGCTGTCTGCTAAACAAATCTAGCCAGGTGGAGCTTACAACCCATGACTAAAAAACCTACTAGTGCAGCTGTCCAGCGTGCCCCGAGGAAGAATTCAGACAAATGGCAGGAACGAAAAGATTGTTTTGTTTTCAAGAAAGTAGCTACTGTACCTTCTTTGGGCTGAGTTTCTCTTTTCTATTTACTTAAGCTAATCCATAACTTCCCTAGGTTTCCCAGGGAAATATAAAAGTAGTATTCCCCAGTAAAAGTGTAGTATATTTTTACTCTAAGTTTAATTTTCCCCCATTTTGCTTACATACATGCTTTACTTTACATTGCAACTTGGCACTGAGTTATCCTTTGCTATTATCCATTTATTTTGAATTATACTGATGGCTACATCTCCTCCCTCCCCACCACCTTTCTCTCTCTCTCTCTCTCTCTCTCTCTCTCTCTCTCTCTCTCTCTCTTCAGGTGGGATCCAGTTAGTAGTGAACTGCAGTTGAACTTCTTGTCTACATATCACATACTTAAATAGAGAGCTATTTAAAGGTGAAGGTTGGCGTGCCTTTTTTTTGTTGTTTGGTGAACAGAGAAAAGGAACAGGCTTCTTTGCACTGCATCATCAGTCGACCTCAACTGTGAAAATCTAGTCAGCAAATGGGTGTTTCATTTGGTGCATTTGAGCAGAGGAAGAGAAGCGCTGTGCTAAAAATGATGGAGATGCCATCTGATCTACAGTCCCATTGATGACACACCGATGTGGAAACCACCCAGTTACTCTCCTCATTTTGACATTTATCACTTCAGTGCATTTCCACATTTTAAATCAAGCCTGCTGAAAATTCTTATTGTGTGGAAAAGGCTGAAAGTTACTGGTGGCCTGTCTTTGGCCCCAGCACCTGTATGAGGTTCAGGATGTTCAAATTCAGGATTGGTACAGGGCGTGGACTTGAGCCCAGATTTTGCAGGCTTCACTGGGAAGTACTAGAGATGCCAGTGTACTGATGTCTTTCCAAACAGCTTCCAGGAACTCAGCAATCTTTGACATGCAATGTAAAACATTACTATAGGTTCATTACACCCTCGTGATTTGTGGGTATGGTTAGAAGAGAGAGACTGAATGGGGTAGTAAGAATTTTCTTAGCAAGGGCACATGTCATTCCCCAAACTGGTGTGATATTTGGCATTGTGGAGCATACTTGGCACAGAGCTAGAACTTAGTCTGCTATTTATCTGAAGATGAGGAAACAATGACTTGGTCTGAATAGTACAGCTCCTAATGGCAGCTAGAATAAGCACAGGCAGATTTCTGTTTAAGTTGCTTTTATTTCTTCTCATTATATGACAAGACACGAGTGATACTGGCCTGGGTGCTCACAAACCAAAAAGAAAGACCAATTTTTCAAGAGGAAATTGAAGTGCTGATGCAGAACTAACCCTTACGGTTTGCTTTTATTTAATGAAAGAGTAATGGGAATTTTTTGGCAAAACTGGTATTTATGCATGACAATAACACACCACAAAAGAGTAATGACATTACTTAGCCCTCAGAGGATTTACACATGCAATTTAATGTTGCAAGTGCTTAAATTGTGCAAAGATGCATTGAATAGCTGGGCTACAACATGTGGACTACTGATTCTTGGCCCACTGAGCACTCCTGAAGTCCTGATCTTCTTCACAGGGCAGTCTACACCTTGGAGCACTTAAACTTAACTACTCTTGGACAGTGCTTGCAGCCAGAATATCAACTTTGTGGTTAGGAATAAACACCAAGGGCAAATTTATAAGTGTTATAAGTAGAGCATCGTTTACTCTCAACATATTACACTGATAGGAGAGAAGAGCAAGTATCAACTTAAGAAAGATAACTTTGAATGTGGTTCATGTGGAAGAAGTGTTTTGTAGGAAAAAAAGGAAAAGAAACCTCATAGCATTTCCTCCTCTTTCCTTTCTTTCATTATGTATGCACGTGCATATGAATCTGTTTATATTTAAATTCTCTTTAAATAAATCTTTAAATGTGGGCAAGAATTGCTCTATAATAGAGTGCAGACAAGCAAATCCGTAATACATACATTTTCTATATTTTCTCTGAGATTGATGAATGGAGATCTAAAAGAATAAATAATTTAAAACTTGTAGAAATAGAAACATGTATATGTGTTAAGTAAAGATCTGAGAAATCTTCGTTTCTCACCATGTGGTCAGTACAAATGAATATGGAGATAAAATTTTTTTTTCCCAACGTTGTCCCCATAACAAAAACATTTACAGTGGAACCAAATATTTTCAGCACAAAATAAGTTTGTGATTAATAGGATTATTTTTCTCTTATAGACATATATGGGGAGTCCATTTGTAAATAGTGATTTTTTAAAGCAAATGCTTATGAAAGACAGTTAATGTAAAACATGCTGTTGAGTTTGTTGTTTATTATCTACAGGGTAAAAGAAATGTTGCGTTTCCACTTAGTTTAATGTCTTTTGCATTATTCCGGCTTGTCCTTCTAAGACCTGTATCCTAACCTTCACACAAATGCTTTTCTTTTTTCTAGCTCTGCATTATTATCTCAGCATTTTGCTGACTTTTAATTCCCAGGTTTGTGAACTAAATTTGAATATTTAACCTGAAAACTATTTTTCCATGGAAAAAGTTAACGCTGAATCTCTGCTTTAAAAATAATTTTCTCATAAAGTAGTAACATGTTTTTAGAATGATTCGATCAGAACATACAAACAACGTATGCTATTAATGCCCTGTAATTTTTAAATACACAGATTCTATGATTCAATAGTAGAGGAGCAAAGCACAGCCAGATCTCACAAGTCTTCCCTCCTTGTACATTTATTTTGGCATCTTTTTTATTATAGCCCAGCATACTGTGTGTTTCTGCATCACGCAGGTAGATGTGAGAATTGCAGGCTCATTTAACAGTGTGAATTTTCCCAACATATCACAATTATAAAAACACCTGAGCTTTCTAACTTTTTGCTGATCCACTCTGAAAGTTCAGTATTTAAGTAGCTGCTTTGTCAATATACTTAGCATCCATATTCATCCTCTCCTTTTCTTTGTCTCTCTCTCTCTCTCTCCTCCCCTTCTTTTCTTTATCCTCCCTTTTTCTCCTTGACTAGTTTTTGTTTTCTTCCATCCTGTGTATTTGTCTGGTTTTCATTTCCCATTTTATTTCTCTCAGGCTTCATTTCTTGAAGTTTTCAAAATGTTCTTTTAAAAAAAGGACATATATTTTCTAAATTCTACAAAATTTTCATTTATTCACGAAGTTTGGGAAAATAAAGCTCTAAATACTGCCTATCAAAAAAGAATGCAATCACATCCTTGTATAAAGATTATGTGTAATGATTTTATTTTCTATTAAACATGTTCCCTGCCTAACAATAATAACAAAAAGAAACTCTAACAAGGCTATAGAATTATGCTACTTGGCTATAAGTAACTAACCTGTATATAGATTTGACTTCATACAGCAGTTGCTTACTGAGTCAGGATGGAGAGACAGGCCTTCCCAAATGTTCTCATTTGTACTGTTTACAAGGCAGTCCTGTACTTCTGGTTTACAGCTCTGCTTAGATCCTGTTACATTTATACTTAGATCTTTTTTTTTTTTTGGTATAATAGAATTTAATGAGAAGGAAAGTGTGCTTTCAGTTTGCATTTCGGAAGGATTTATAGTTAAACTTAGGGTATATAAAACCACATTTACCCCCAAATAAGCAAAGGAGTCATTCATAGAAAGAACAAAATGTTCCCACCTGAATGAAGAGTGAAAGGGTTCTTAAGACAGTTTTTTTCCCTGAGGATCCCAAACATTTAAAAAAAAAAAACTTTTGTGAAGTCTACCTTTTGTCAAAGTCCACCTTAAGGTCGGTTACTACTCTGGCGGGCAGATCATTTGAAAATCCCTCTGCATCAACCATGAGAGGGAGGGGCTGCATCCTGAGACATCTGCGGGCCAGAGGAGCTGGCAAGGGACTGAAGAGCTTTCCACTGAAGTGACTGTTCCCCGCCTGACTGCAGGAACAGTCGACCTGAAGTAACCACTTCCACATATCAACACCTTGTCACTGTCTATCTAAGAGGTGCAGAGATGGCAGGGAAAGGATGTATCTGCTTTAGAGAGAACCATCAGCTACCCTGCCTGCCTGGACCATTAAACACAAAGAAAGGAAGTAAGCCAAGTAGGGGAAAAGAGTAATAAAGCATATTAAATGCTTAAATTATGGCACTTGTTGGCTTTACTGATATTTACCTACTGAATGAATTTTTAAAAATTCAGAACACATATGATGACCTGACATAAGAAGAATTTAGTATATTTGGGTCAGTGGTTCTCAAGACTCTGTTATGACATGTACGCTGTGGTTTTGAGGTGGTTCACATAAAATTTGTGATTAATAATCATTTTCAACAGAGAAACTTAAAAGATAAATGAGAGCAGAGGATTAAAGGTTATTCCTCTAATAATTTTATTCTCACTGATCTTCCCATTTGCATTCTTGAATAATTGAGAAGCGTTGGAGGTGGATCTAGTGTCCTGGGAATCATATAAATTCTTAAAGACCAAGGGAAACTATGTCCCACATGTGAGCATCATTTGCCAAATGTTTTGTAGTAGAAATAAAAGCCAAATGTGGAGGCATGTTGCTTTAGGGTTTGAGGTGTTGATAAGTATAATCATGATCAGTTAAAGAAAATGTTAACTTTGTCAATAATCTGCTAATAGCAATAGACACAGTTTTTGGAAGATTGTTGAGTTCCAAAGGCTGGAATGTAATTAATATATTGACATAGCCCTGATTACCTCTACTCAGCTTTACAATATAAAGTTGAGGAAAGTGCTATGATAATTAGATTGACTTTATAACTGAATCTAAAGTATGAAGATTATATATGGGTACTGAAGAAGTAATTGCTGTAGCGTGGGTATATTCTAAGAGAAATCTCTTTATGTTAAAACAAGCTCAAAATTGTTCTTGGGATAGGCAAGCTTAAGTCCTTTTTTCCCCCTGGAATTTAAAGCACTTCTGTTTTGGGGTCATATTTAGCACCCATAAGATTTATGTGTTGACACTGTTGATTTATTTCTTGAATTATTTGTCTTATGCTTGCCTTCTTTGTGAGGAGTAAGGCCCACAAAGAGTTGAATTTCATGTTTACATTAATATGTGCAGCACCAACAGGGTAAAGGCACTGGATATGTGAACAACCAATCAATACTTGGTCAGTAATAAAATAAGAACAACTCTTCATTTTTACCCTGGAAAATCCTCATGAGAGTCAGCCCATCTCACTTAGTACCACAATAGCTTTGAGTAGGTTTTACCTTTTACAGAGCCATTTGTATGAGCGCAATTGATGCAAGACGATGGTTTATATGTTACTTAGAAGAGAAAAGAAAATCTGATACCATTCACTGGCCAACATAGTACTCTAGTTTCTTGACTTACTTGGCAAAGAGAAACACAGGTTGAAATGTTTAGAAAAGATAAAGGATCCTTTTGCTATATATATATATACATATATATATATCGATGGGGGACTTTTGCAGGTGGTTTCAAAGTTGATTGAGCACATAAAGTTCAATAAAGAGAGATCCTGCAAAAGCAAAGAAATCTCATTTGATGAATTCCCCAAGTGTGAACACACCATACCATCTCCATGTGGAAATAATAGCCTGCCTGGGCAACAAAGACTTCTATTTAATGAGAGCAGTGTCTCTGTTCTTGAATGTATAATTCGGTAAACATCTTAAAACACTGAATCACCAGTACTGAAAATCCAATAATCACCAGTGATTTTGCACTAATGATAGAATTCACATCACAAAGTATACTCCAGAACTAGCTGAAACTCAAACAAGTTACTGATAGGCACATTTCATCAGCAAGTAATTTAATTCATATCAAAGATATTTTATTTCACTCTAAGTGAGTGACAACTGGCTACTTTTTGAAAAGTAAACTGTATAGAAAAATGAGTGGTGTTTCCCACACAAAAGGAATGATCCATAACCCTGCATGTTTTAAAAATTGTTTCCTCAAATTCCATAACAAACAATATGAAATAATAACCAATATCTTTGTATCTTAATCATGTTGGGTAACGAAGCCCTTTAGATAATTGGCACTGCTTCTGTAGTAGGCCAAACTTTCTTTCAAGTTACAAATACTCACAAAAGGTTTACACTATGAGGAGCTGCTTTGGAGATGTGCAGATTTAGTTTGTAAGTACAAAGTGAACATGCAAATTGCCTTATCTTGTGGGATTCACAAACAACCATCATTCAGATTGATTTAATACATGGCTTTTTATCTTTAAAAGTGTTAATTAGAAAATAGGGACAGTTCTCTGAACACTTAAGAGTAATAAATAGATCAAAACAGCATCCGAGCTTCTGAGATGGAACTTCTGAAGGCTTTGTAAAGGGATTAATGCAATTGTCAAAAAGACCACAGTATACATAGTTAATAGTGTTACTAAGCTACAATTACATTTTTAGGACTTTATTGCTAAGATATTTTTCCACATTTACTATCCTGGAAAACTGAGATTTCATACAACTTTCAACATTTGAAAGTTGCTGCCCTATTTTAATTTTTTTTCACCATGCACCATCAAACTCACTCATCCAGCACAGATACTCAAACTGTAAGTGAATATTCGAAATAATTCAGAAATGAACGAGTTAAAGATCTGCCCCAGTGAAATATTAAGAGAAAGCAGATGATTCGTACATTTCCTTTCAATGGAAAGATTAAGTTATTTGCTGACAATTATCTTCCATTTTTAAGTTTTCTCCCTAATATTTCAGATTAACACACGTGCTAGTGAGTCAGTCTTGGCTTGCTGTTGCCTGCTTCAGGAGGATCAGGCAAGTGATGGTATATCTCTGTGCTTCTGCTCATCTGTGGAATGTGTAAAACTTATTATTCCCTCTCCTAAGGTTATTGTGGGATTAAATAAGATAGTGTTGAATGGCACCTGGCACTTGAGTAAGTGTTCTGTAAATCATGATAATAGAGGCAATTGCTCATGAATCTAGATGGCGGTTTCACCAGGCTAAGTCACATAGTTATCCCATTATCAGGAGTAAAAATAATCATAAATGCCTCTTCAAATGTATGAGAAGGTACAAATACCCAGATCAAGTCCAGAGCCCATGGCCACAGCATCTCCATGGATAATGAAAGTCACTTTTTCTTTCCTTCCAGAGGCCGACCTGAGTGGGGTGGGGGTGGGGCCAGGGGCGGGAGAGGGGTGCCAGGGAAGCAAACCATCTTCCAAGCCACTTATTTCCAATGTCTCTGTTTTCTTCGTATAATAATAATAATAATAATAATACATAAACTAGAAAAGGAATTCAAAAAGTTTAGAGGAACAGAGATAGTATAGTACAGGGGTTATGGCACTTGCCATACAGGCAGCCAAGTCTGGTTTAATCACAAGCATATGTAGACGCCTGGACACGTCCAAGAGAGATCCCTGAGCACAGAGCCAGAATTAAGCACTGAGCACTACTGGCTGTGCCCCCCCACAGACACCGCCAAATCACTATCACTATCACTATCATCCCATTGGTCATCGATTTGCTCGAGCAATCCCAGTAATGTCCCCATTTGTTCTAGCCCCGAGATTTTAGCAGACTCTCTTTACTCATCCTTCCCAATGGTTCTGGATCAGAGGCTCTTCAGGGTCAGGGAATGAGACCCATCATTGTTACTGTATCTGGCATATGAATATTCCACAGGGAGCTTGCCAGGCTCTCCCGTGCGGGCAGGAAGCTCTTGGTAGCTTGCCAGGTTCTCCGAGAGGGAGAACTAGGCTATAAGATTCTGGAAGCTTGGTTTTATACTCAATTTTCCAGACAGAAGTTTTTTTCAGTCTATTATTCTAGAAAATTTATTTCCACCTTGATTTCATCTCTTATGTTTTCAAAGTTTGCTCTCTGACTCCTTTCTTCCTTAGTTCCTCCCTAGCCTTACCCTTGTACTCTCTTGTCAGACTAAGCCTTCCTTCAGTTCTTTAAACTTTGCGCTTCCTTTCTTTGTCCACATCTCCCAAAATGCAGGCTTCACCCAAACCTCACTGAATTGGAGACTAGCATTTCCTGAGTCCTTGACCTTGGAAATCATGAACTTTCTCTGGTGCTCAGTCAAATGGTCTTTCTGCCCTGATGGTTGGTCACTATCTGCTTTAGTCACCTACCTGCTTGTTTTGCAGATGGACTTGAATTTCTTCCTCTGTCTCAACCATTCTATGGGTTAAATGAGTCGTCTTTATTTATTATCTATTCTCTTGTCAAAATGGCAAAACAAGGGAAGGTTATTTAGCATAGATGGTTGGAAGTTGCTTCATGACCAAAGATTAGCCTCGCTCAAATGCTGTGTCATTTCCTGATTCTGAAGCATCACATTTTCCTTCCTGCTCAAATACTTCCTGTTGCCTCTCCTTTTGCCTTTCATGTCAGGTCAATATTAGTTCATTTACTATCTTGTTGATGATGTTCTTTATTCATTTTACCACTTGTTTTCATTACTCTACTTTCTGCCACTTTACATTACATGGAAATGTCACCTTTTTCTGTAATTTCCACAAGTTCAATGCCTCTATATCCACACGACTCCCAAGAGTAACACGTGTTGAAAACTTTGCTCTATATCCTTTTAGTCTAGAGGTCTCAGACATTCATGTCATCATTGGACTATTTTTTATAGTATGTTCTGATTAAATATCATATATGAAATTGTTTTATAATATGTTTGGTACATGAATATATAAGCTCTATGCTCAGGAGTGGCGTCTGGCTTTGTTCAGTGGACTTATATAGTGCCAAGGATTTCAACTGGGTCATTGGGATGCAAGGAAAGCTCCTTGGCCCCCTTGTACTATCTTTTTACACTGTTTTCTTGTGCATTGCCTAAGTTTATCTTTCCTTATTTGTTTCTTTCTAGTCATTATTAGATCCTTTCCAAGGATACACTTGACATTTCTTTGACATGTATGTATCACTTTCAGTGCGTTTCTTTTTTCATTTTGTGATTTTGGGTCACACCCGGTGATGCACAGGGGATACTCCTGGCTCTGCACTCAGGAATTACTCCTGGCGGTGCTCAGGGAACCATATGGGATGCTGGGAATCAAACCTGGGTCGGTCACATGCACGGCAAATGCCCTGCCCGCTGTGCTATCGCTCCAGCCCCAGTGTATTTCTAACACTCTCCTTTTTCCCCACACCCTTGGACTGTTTCGGCTAGCAGTCCATGACAAACAGAAAATACCTCATATTTTTAGTATATAGTATCAATTTATTTTTCCTTTCTCTTTTCGGTCATGCTTAGGCATGAAGGCATAATCTTTATCCACATAGTTACTTTAAGATAGAAAATGATGTTATATAGAAAAGGAAATGTAATTAAGAGTTTTAGTAGTTGATGACATACTCAATATGAGCTGGGAATAAAACACAGTCATTAAAAATGTGAACAAGTCCTTGTGCTTCATGAAGAAAAGTTATGTAGAAATTGTAATCCTTTAAATCTCACTATTGCTTAGACTACATAATAATATTTTGTCTAACTACAATATTTGAAGAGAAATATTAGAAAAATGAAATGTGTATACATGAGAATGACTATCATAGTGAAAACAACAAAAATTGCCTTATAGGTTAAAAGAGAGAACTGAAGATAATGTAACCTGTAGAAGAAAAAATTAAATAAAACCAATTACTTTCATCTATAATAATGATGATGTACCATATGTGTTCTTTCAATGAACAGAAGAAGTTCAGGTAGAACTTTTGAGTAAATATTGCAGAATTACCTTTGAGCAAGATCAATGCAGAGTAGATTGAGTTGTCTGATCAATAAAGTATTTTCTATAGAGTAGAGAAATTTGACTTTATGCCTTCAAAACTATTGAAGTTAACATTGTAAAAGGGAAAAATTACTCCTGGGAAGTCATTGGGAATAAGTGCAATTCTAATATATGCCAAGTGAGTGTTACATGCTAGTTGAAGGCTAGGCAAAAAACAGAGAATGGGCTAGGTAGAATTGTAGAATCCATCTTAGAAATGGAAGACAATTTTTCAAAAATTGAGAACTGTGCAAGAACTAGCAATAGAATTCACTTGGTGATATAAAAATATGAGTAAAGATGTTGATAGGTCATAACCTCCAGAGAAGAACACATGACCACAGTGTGTCTTTAGGCCCAGATGATTTGGTACAGGGCATCTCTGGGCCGTGATGCAATTTACGTGGGTATGTAGTTACTGGTGCCCGCTTGAGCAAATCAATGAGCAATGGGATGACAGTGATAGAGTGATACAATGATGTAGAGAATCAAAGGTTGTTGATAGCTGTATGAGGATTTAAAAAAGCCATTTTCTGTGTTAAAAATGGTGAGGATCTTCATGAATTTTATCAATTCCCGGAAGACTAGTTATAAGCCTCATGCACACAGCAGTGCCTATGAAGTTCACTTGACAGTTGATGTTTGCAGTCCCTTCTCTTGCTTTCCCACCTACACTCCAGTGTTCTGGCTGAACTCTCGTATCAAGCTTTCCCAATGAGTATTGGTCTCTGGACCATCTATGTGTGTCTAAAAGTCAGTTGTAATAGTTTTCAGAGTTAAATTTCATTCTATAGAACCATGCAACCAGTGGTCTTTAGTAATTCTCTAGCCTATGTGCCCCCTCCTTATCTTCCAGTCTAACGTCTTAGCTGTTTCATTCACTTACCACCTGTTTTGGTTCCAGCTCACACTCAACGCTGTTTCATTTCCAACGGACTTATATAGCCTGAATTCAACTTTACTAGTATCTATGGAAAGAAAAAGATTACCTACAATATCCTCATAAGTCATCGAAAAAGTGTAAAGAGCATGAGCAAGTGTAATTTATCACCCTGGGCAAGTGGGCATGTAATTACTTGTGAGGCTGCTTTTAGTTTAAAGCATAGTTTTCTATTTCTATCCTTAAACATTTTTCCTGTGTGAAAGTTTTGGAGAAGTTGGAACCTTTGCAAATTCTGGATGCTTGTATTACTTCTGCAAAGTCATGTCCACATCAATTCAGTCAGGAGCATTGCAACTGTCTCTACTGCAGGTCCTTTTGGCTAGTACCCTGACACTGAAGTTTTAGTTGTTCCCCAAACTGTAGTTAAGGATGATATGTATAAACAGATATTAATAGAAAATTAAACACCCAAATAGTTTTTCCAAAATTAGATGTCAATTATCCTGTTATTAATGCCAGAAAATCACTGTTTTCATCCTATTTATTCCTTTGTGTTTATTTTAGGAGAACACTAACTTAAATGCTTAGAATTTTAGATTTAATTTTCCCTTAAATTTCAAAACTAATACTTAACTCTACAGATTATTCTTAAAGAAATTTTATTTGAACCACAATGATTAAAAATTAATTTTACAATACCGTCAATGCTAAGGTTTCACGCATATATTTCAACACCAGATCTTCTATCCTAGTACCCCTGCCCTCTACACTGTTTCAGTCCCACTCTGCCTGTTCCGCTTTCCCTACCCCACTTTCCAAGTGCCACTGCTCTGCTGAGCTCCACTCTGAGGACCAGTTCTTAGATTCTGTTGATTTCAGCCTTTGTTACTCCGTTAGTATGGATTTTTATATTCAATATATGAGATCATCCTGTATCTTTTTCTTCTTTTAATTTTAAGATTTTATTATAGAATCACTGTGAGATAGATCTTTACAAGCCTGCTTATAATTAGGTTTCAGTCCGACAGTGTTCCAACACTCATCTCTCCACTAGTGTAGACTTCTCCACACCCGTTTCTCCAGTTTCCCTCCCATCACCGTTCCCCATCCCCAGCCTACCACTCTGGCAGGCATATTTCTTCTCTCTTTCTTTCAATCTCTCTCTCTCTCTCTCTCTCTCTCTTCTTTTGGGCATTGTGGTTTACAGTATAGATACTAAAAGGTGATCTGGTATGTATATCCCTTTTCCTACTTTTAACACTCAGTTCTTGTTCATCGTGATCATTTCCAGCTATTATTTCATCCTGGCCCCTTCTCTATCTTACCTACCCTCTGTCCCACACATACTTGTGGTTGATTGCAACCATTTACCAGTACTCCTAATTCTGTTTTCTCTAGCCATGGATTTGTCTTCTACTATATATACTTTTATATACCACAATTGAATGCAGCCATTCTAAATCTGTTCCTCTCTTTCTGACTCATTTCATTCAGCATGGATGCATCTCTTCTTTTGGCTGACTTCACTTAATATGGTAGCCTCCAATTCCACTACATAGCTCCAAATATATTTTTTATCATTTCATTAAAAGATTCCTTCCTTCCTTCCTTCCTTCCCTTCCTTCCTTCCTTCCTTCCTTCTTCCTTCCTTCCTTCCTTCCTTCCTTCCTTCCTTCTTCCTTCCTTCCTTCACTTCCTTCCTTCCATCCTCCTTTCTTCCCCTTTCTCCTTCTTTCTTTACTCCCTTCTTTCTTTCTTTCTCTTTTCTTCCTTTTCTTCCTTCCTTTCTCTTCTTTTTCTCTCTCTCTTTCTTTCTTTCTTTCTTTCTTTCTTTCTTTCTTTCTTTCTTTCTTTCTTTCTTTCTTTCTTTCTTTTCTTTCTTTCTTTTCTTTCTTTCTTTCTTTCTTCTTTCTTTCTTTCTTTCTTTCTTTCTCCTCCCCTTCCTTCCTTCCTTCCTTCCTTCCTTCCTTCCCTTCCTTCCTTCCTTCTTCCTTCCTTCCTTCCTTCCTTCCTTCCTTCCTTCCTTCCTTCCTCCTCCTTCTTTCTTTCTTCCTTCCTTCCTTTATTTCTTTCCTTCTTTCTTCCTCCCCTTCCCTTCCTTCCTTCTTCCTTCCTCCTTCCTTCCTTCCTTCCTTCCTTCCTTCCTTCCTTCCTTCCTTCCTTTCCTTCCTCCCTCCCTCCCTCCCTCCCTCTTTCTTTCTTCCTTTCTTTCTTTCTTTCTTTTCTTTCTCTTCTTTCTATCTTTCTTTCTTTCTTTCTTCTCTTTCTTCTTTCTTCTTCTCTTTCTTTCTTTCTTTTCTTTCCTTTCTTTCTTTCTTTCTTTCCTTTCTTTCTTTCTTCTCTCCTTTCTTTCTTCCTCCTTTTTCTTCTCCTTCCTCTCTACTCCCTCGTTTCCTCACTTTCTCCTTCCTACCTTCATTCTTTCCCTCTTTCCCGCCTTCCACTCTCCCTTCCTTCCTCTTCCTCCTTCCTTCCTTCCTTCCTCCTTCCTTCCTTCCTTCCTTCTTTCCTTCCTTCCTCCCTCCCCTCCCTTCTCTTTTCTTCTTCTTTCTTCTCTTTCTTTCTTTCTTTCTTTCTTTCTTTCTTTCTTTCTTTCCTTTCTTTCTTTCTTTCTTCTTTCTTTCTTCTTTCTTTCTTTCTTTCTTTCTTTCTTTCTTTCTTTCTTTCTTCCTTCCTTTCTTCCTTTCTTTCTTCCTTCCTCTTTTCTTTCTTCCTCCCTTTCTCTTCTTTTGGCTGACTTCACTTAATATGGTAGCCTCCAATTCCACTACATAGCTCCAAATAATTTTTTTATCATTTTATTATAAGATTCCTCCTTCCTTTCTTCCTCCCTCCCTCCCTCTCCCTCTCTCCCTCCCTCCCTCCCTCCCTCCCTCCCTCCTTCCCTCCTTCCTTCCTTCCTTCCTTCCTCCCTCCCTCCCTCCCTCCCTCCCTCCTTCCTTCCTTCCTTCCTTCCTTCCTTCCTTCCTTCCTTCCTTCCTTCCTTCCTTCCTTCTTCCTTCCTTCCTTCCTTCCTTCCTTCTCCCTCCCTCCCTCCTCCCTCCTTCCTTCCTCCCTCCCTCCCTCCCTTCCTTCCTTCCTTCCTTCCTTCCTTCCTTCCTTCCTTCTTCCTCCCTTCCTTCCTTCCTTCCTTCCTTCCTTCCTTCCTTCCTTCCTCCCTCCCTCCCTTCTTCCTTCCCTTCCTTCCTTCCTTCCTTCCTTCCTTCCTTCCTTCCTTCCTTCCTTCCTTCCTTCCTTCCTTCCTCCCTCCCTCCCTCCCTCCCTCCCTCCCTCCCTCCCTCCTCCCCTCCCTCCCTCCCTCCTTCCTTCCTTCCTTCCTTCCTTCCTTCTTCTCCTTCCTTCCTTCCTTCCTTCCTTCCTTCCTTCCTTCCTTCCTTCCTTCCTTCCTTCCTTCTTCAGAAAGACCAAGGATCATTTGTGGCCCTGGCAATGCTTACATGCTCCAGAGTTATACTGTGAAATGATTGAGGCTTCTGGTCTACAGGAGGTCTTGTAGTGTTGGGGATCTTAGCAGGGATCATTTTTTGTCTCATCACTGTATTATCTCCTGACCTTGATTTTCTTTAACTTTTGATGTTTAGGTATCTCTAGGACAAAACTTTTTAAACTATGAAGCATGCTTTTCTTAAGAAGACATTTTGATTTAATAGGAACCGGAAGAATCAGATTTGAAATTTCTTAGCTACCTATTCAAGATTTTTATTTCATTCATGATTATGAGGGTTAATAATAGCCATTTTCTGATTGAATTACCCAGAAAACATTAAGACAAAGAACTTTGTTTGTTCCTTGTTCTCCAATTGCCTTCATTGCCAGATAAAATCGTGAAAATGTTGCTATAAAACCAATCTAATCAGTCTAATACTATTTACCATGAAGGGATTCGAGATTATTTCAGCTAAAATTGAGTGTGCCAAGCAAATTAACCAGCATTTTTTACATAGGGTTCAATTTTTATTTTCTGAATTAGTGATAGTTAATATTATTCTATTTTATCTAAAAAGTATTTCTTTGGAATTAAGATTAATTTCATATCACATAGTTATAAATTATACAACTGCCTTGAAGAGACAAATTCAAGATTATCTGAACTATTCAGTGTCCTTGGTCTTTTTATTTCTATACCAGTTGAAAATAGCTAACAGTGAAGATGGATTGAATTAACTATTAGCTAGATTTAGAATACTAACCCAAATAGATCTGCCTTCTGTTTCTAAACTTGCTATATGACTCACTCTATTTCTAGACTCAGGAAACTAAGTATCAAGAGATCAGCAGCTTCTGGGCTCTTGGTACATTTAGAATAAAACTGAATGAAGTTGATGATAATGTCAACCAAGTCGCAGAAATTTCCATATTCTTAAGCAAACAATTTTTAAAGCACTGCCTACATATAAAATTCTGTTGCACACCATGAAGTCCTGCTTTATGATGCCTGTTGAAACCACTGATCTAAGAGTGCAATAAATATTCTAGAGCACAAAAGTTATTCTCCAGAATGGTAGTTGACACTGGATTCCCTCTGGGATATTCTACTGTAATAATGATCTGGGTCACTTTACTGCAGGCTTGAAGCAGGTTTACCCCCTACAAATGAAACAATGCCCTGTTCAGAGCTGCTTTAGATCAGACATTATGAGATTGCTGTGGGCTTCTGGAACTCTAACAAATTGCTGTCATCTTCCTTTGATGTTATGTGCAATATTGCTTAATATGTCCCTCTTAGGCAAACCCATTATAATTGAAAACAACAATGACAGGATTGGGACACAAGTGTTCCTAAGAGTTGAGAATATACTTCCTCAAGACACATTCTTACTCATGTTATTTACAGATACAAGAGATGTCAAGTTTCTCCTGAAGATACAACCATTTATACATTGTTTGCACTTTATTTTATAAATTTATTTATTCTCAACCTTGGACAGTGTGGTATTTCTTACATAATCATACAACTGTCTTCTTGAAAGAATATAGTAGCATTACTAACCTGAAAAAGAGAATAAAGTGCCATTTGAGGTTTAACTTCACGTAAGAAACATTGTGGCTTTGTATCACTACTTAAATTAAAAAATAAATTATCATCATTAAAAAATTCTATCTTTTCATGGGTAACTGATCTCTGACTTGGGAGTATTAGACCTTGTAAATATACTGAGGCATATGTGAAGTCTGTTACTAATAAGAACATAATTTATCCTGCTTCTTGGTCATTATTTTACATTACCAATCAACAAATAGTTCAATTACATCACCTTAAAATTGCTCTGTACCTGTCCATATGTATCTATGGCTATTCACTTACTTGATTGGATCTCTGTGCTAATGAAGCTTAAAACAGGGGCCTTTGCTCAGGTAGTCTCGCCAATTTCTGTTTTTTAAGGTTCATGGCTTAACTTCGGAATCAATTCTGCGATGCATATGGGTTTACTACTGGTCAATAAGAAGACACTACTAAAGCTTCTGTATAACTCAAGTCATAACTATCTCTCTGCTGGATATAGCAATTCCTGGCATATCACCTGTTTCTGTAACATCAGCTCAAAGATTGTATCTCTGGGCTTGTGCCAATAGGCATAACTTTATATGTCTTTATATAGATATGAAGACACAAGAACAGGTATGAAGAATATCACTGAAGGAGCTTTATCGGGAGACAATCCACTGTGAAAGTGATTTGTTCCCAAAATTAGCTTAAAGATAGTCATATATTTATTATTTTTAAGTTCTGAATGAGGTTATTGAATTAGATAAACTTTAGAGTCCCTCTAATTCGAAGTCCTTCCAGCTCTCAACAGTCCCCAAGTGTATTGATTAACATATATAATGTAAAAACAATGTAGTTTTGTGAAGAAAAGTTGGCAGGAAGAGAATATTCTCTCAAGAAAAACTACTTTTGTGAGTTCTCCTTCAAGCTACCAAAAAAAAAGGTGATCAAGTAGAGCACAAAAATAATTTCTGGGCTTAAACTTAAAATTCTTTTATCTGGAACAGATTATTTCATTCCACAATTAGAAATGAGATCCAAAATGCAAATATTACTGAGAGAGATAGCACATTGCTTCATATTCACACTATGGTGTTAACAACTGCTATAAGAGCCATTTTACAGGGTAAGTTTGAGAGAGAAGCATACCTTATTCAAATATATGAAGATGATTTTACAAATCATATCCTATTTTATTCCAGTCCTAATTCTGCCAACCCTTCTGGGTATGTAACAGTTTTAAAGACAGTGCTTCAAAATTTGAAGAGGGGAAAAAGTGGAAACAGCTTAAATGAGAATATAACTCTTAGACTTTTACCAAATACATTTTCATAGTTTCCCAATTTGTTATATTTTTTTTGAGAAGGGATGAAAATTCTTGGAATTAAATGTACAATAAATTACTAAATATACACTGGTTGTTTAAAGCCTTGTATCTCTATTTTCCTAAACTCTGGCTTCAGTTGAAGTTTCTCTTTCATCTGAATTGAGACTTTCTGACCAGAAGAAAATCTGTTCAATTAATATTTGGTGATGTTATGGAATTCTGTTTCATCATGTAGAAATGCATTTTGATAATGATAAAGCAAAAATTGATAGGGGAAACTTGACTTTTCTAAATGGGCTGAATTTCAAAGCTGTAGAATTTGTTTCACATTGCTCCTGCCCACAGACAGGAGGGAAAGTGTTCCACACGCAGGAAAAGGGGTGAAGATTGGACACATGAATCCTGTGTTCTTAACAGAAGAGCTAAGGAAGGGTTAAAAGAGGCACCTCTACACTGTAGGTGATTGTCCACTGGTTTGGCTGCTTCCATATTGTTGGGTGCATGTGCAGGTAGTCGGGGGGCTGGTTGGAAATAAGAATGTCCTAATGTCACTTGGCTAATAACCACTAGAATACATTGAGAGTTTTTGAAAGAATGTTTTTGTGTTCTGACTGAAAAAATATCAGTTATATGATCTGTTTATGTTCCTCAAGAGGCTTCAGGCCTGAGAAGAAGTAAGAGCAAAAGCCCTTTCACCTGACTTTGCTTTGCCTCCTGTGATTGTTTATGGGTGTACTGGAAAATATTTTGGGGGGCATACCTGGCTATGCTCAGAGGTTATTCCTAGTTCTGCACTTGAAATTACTCCGAGTGGTGCTTGGGGCACCAGATGGGATCAAGGCAAACCCATGCAAGGCGAGCCCCCAACTTACTGTAGTATTGCTCTGGCCCAAATTGAGTAAGTTTTCTTTGTTAAACTGGGACTGGCAAGAGCCAGTATTCTCCACCATGGTGCCCTTTTATGTTGCCTTTTTCTAGCATTAGTGTTTCTCATCCTCTATCGCTTCCCTTTGCTTCCCTTAACCTTAATATTAAGATGCTGGCCAAATCCTCTCCCAGAGAGAGTAACTTTAACTCAAGGTTCACTTAAATGCCATTTTTGGTTAAAAAAACCTCTTTAGTGAGATAATTCTGCTTATTCTTTGAATATTAGGTGATGAGACCTTTGAAAAATTTGTTATTTTCCCATTCTGCCACCCTATAACCATAAACTGGAAACTTCCCTCATGTGGCTATGGTGTATTGGAGACCAGAACTTTCATTCTTCTGAACTTCCCATATAATCAAAGATCCCATATAATCAATGAATTCAAATTGCCTGTAACATTTTGTATATTTTTTAGTTGGAACTGAATTCCCATACAACCATGTGAGCAATAATAAAATTCAGGCAAATACACCAGTTTTCCTGTGGAGAAAGAGAGAGGAGAAGGAGAGAGAGAGAGAATCTTAATGTGGACTCAAGTTCTACTTCCTATGATTTAAGACAAAATAATATGTATTTATTGTGTACTACATTTTAGCACATCAATTATTTCAAAGACCCTGTGCCATTTACAGAATTACATAACACTTGCATTATTCCATGTCAAAAACTGTGCAGTACACTCTATAAATTGCTGTTGTGATGATGATACAATGGATGTCTCTCACAACTATAAGAATATTTAAATACAGTAAGCAGAGTACAATTACTCCACTTGGAACTTGCCCAGAAACTGGGATTAAAAACCCTAGTGTTATGAAAAGTTCCATGAGATGTTTAATCACTAGAAATAGCCAGAAGCTTATATTTATGACTTCCAAAAATAGTAACCCTAGCAGAATTAGTCCACCCAGGTCATGCTGGGGCACAGTTTGTGCAACAGTAAAAAAAAATTATTGAATCATAAACATAATTTCTAGCAGCTCTGGGTTGGAGATTTGTACTCAAA
Organism: Sorex araneus; assembly: GCF_027595985.1. Classification (NCBI taxonomy): domain Eukaryota; kingdom Metazoa; phylum Chordata; class Mammalia; order Eulipotyphla; family Soricidae; genus Sorex; species Sorex araneus. The sequence goes on from NC_073302.1 coordinate 212,476,679, forward strand.
TGCTATTTACAACTTTTAGCAATTTCCTTAGATGTAGCATCCCACTGTCACTCAATACCCAGTAATAGAAAAAATGTCTGGTAGGTTTGACTAATAATGATGACAGTATGCAAGGAAAAGAACCAAAGTTGACTATGATATATGACTAAGTTGAGAACAGATGTGATCTGATTTCAGACTATGGAAAGATTCAAAATACTACCTGGGTTTAGCTCATTGATACCTTCCATTTCATAGATATAATGGAATTACTTTGGATTCATGCTCAAATATTTGTACAACTTAATGCATAAAGCTTAGTGTAACATGAGCTTTCCATATCTTATTCTAAGGAGTTTTAGAAGAACTGAAGAGCAAATAATCTTTTGAGAAAAAATTGTCAGGAGGTTGCTCCAAGGAAGGAAAGTTTGCAGAAAGGAAAACATGAAGCTAATTTAGATGACTTTCAAAGATTTCTTTGTTATGAGTGGAATTGTGTTTCCTCAAAATTCATGTAATGTAGTTTTAACTTCCACTACTTCAGAGTGTGACTCAATTTTGATTAAGCGGTAACTACGCCAAAATGGAATTATTCAAGAGACCGATTCAATTTCACCAGTGCCATAAGAAGAGGAACTTTAGGAACACAGACACCAGTGATATACGCATAAAGAGAAAACTGTGTGAACACAGAGCTAGGTGACAGTCACCTGTAAGAAAGAGAGAAAGACCTCAGGAGGAAGCTAACCTTGTCAGTACCTGGAGTTTCTTGTCCCCAGAACTGTGAGAACAAACATTCCTGCTGCTTGTTTCATCCTATGTGGCATTTTGTTAGAGAAGTCTTTGGGAACTGAAACACTCACCCTTAAAAGACAGTAGGATTACTAGCTAAACCTCTAAAGGTTGGGTTGTGACTTTTCCCAAAAGTAGGTTCAACCTTTGATTTTTCCTTGCTCTGGGAAGAACACTGTCACTCGGGTTGACTTTTTAAAAGAATACATACAAGAAACAATTCATTATTGAGAAAGTATAAAATCCCTTGCAAGCTAGGAAGAAACAGATCTTTCTTATTCTAGCAGAGGGTCACTCTATGTGTCACAAGTGAATACACATATACCAATTGGTAAAATGCCCAGAAGTTTGTCTTCTTTCTTAAAGAAGTCCTTTTAATGCTTCTTGAGAAACTGGTTTCCCTAAGAAATTATAGCTAAGAATTTTCTAGAGTTGAGAAGTACAGGACTCAGGTTGATCTTTTAGGGCCTGGTTTAAATTTTAAACTTGCAATGCTCTTTGAGGTCTAAGTTATAGTGAAGTAAACAGGTATTTTAAGCCAATGTTAAACTCAGAAAAATTGATCATGGTGCTCACTAATCTCATTATCAATATGGAGGTTGATGAGTAAATGAGTATTGGTTCCCATGATTTGTTGGGAAACTCTCCACATTGAAAATTCAATGCTTATGGGGCTGGAGTGATAGCACAGCGGGTAGGGCGTTTGTGTTGCATGCGGCTAACCTGGGTTTGATTCTCAGCATCCCATATGGTCCCCTGAGCACCGCCAGGGTTGATTCCTTAGTGCAGAGCCAGGAGTCACCCCTGTGCATTGTCAGGTGTGACCCAAATAGGAAAAAATATTCGATGCCTGAGGCCAGAATAATTGTACGGCAGATGGGAACCTGCCTTGCCCTTGGCCAAGGGAGGGGTTTCTTTCCCCGGTATTACAGGCTGTTCCAAAGTGATATCAGGAGTGATTCCTAAAGGCAGAGCCAGGAGTATGCTGGGTGTGGCCACAAAACAAAACAAAAATAAGTCTTAGGGGATATGACCACTTTGGCATCAGCAGGCAATGAAGGACCTCTTACATTAGTATTATTTAATGTAAATTTAAAGTAGTTATAGAAATGCAAGCCAAAGGATTCTTGTTTAGAACCAATTTGAATGGCGAATAACAAACTTCCAGCCCTTTGCTGCCACTGTTGAGGTGCTGCCAGTGGAAACTCGGGGTCTTGAGGGCAAGTGCAATTGATATTTGCCAAGTCACAGAGAAAATTCCAACTCTATGAAAATATAAATATTCAGTATTAAAAAGGATAATTAGGAACAGTCTCAATATTAATCCAGTTCTCTTCAATTTTAAATAGTAATTAAGACTTTTCTTATTGGTTCAAGTTTTTTCTTTTTTGGTGAGTACTTTTATTTAAAATCTTTCTCACAACAGTTTCGGCGTCACTGTCTTATTAAGTTTTATTTGAGGCAGCATTATTTATAATAGTGTTAATGATAGAGTTCCATGCATATAGTATTCCAACACCACATCACACCCTCCACCAGTTGTCTCTCCATGATCTCTCGCTTACTGCCCCCTCTCCATGCTACATCGGTCAGCTCAGTTCTTGGGACTAGTTCTCTGGAACTGTTGCTTTTGGCCATTCATTATTGCCATTCATTATTGCCTTATTATGTTTCTCTATATTCCAACATATGAGAGAGATCCACTTATGAGAGAGATCAGTCTATGTTTATATTCTTTTGACTGATCTCATTTAGCATGTTATTCTCCAGATATTGCATGGCAAGGAATTGCATTATTTTATCTTTTCTTATAGTTGAGTAGTATTCCATTGTGTACATATTCCAAAGTTTCCTTGTGCACTCATCTGTCCTTGGGCATTTGGGTTGTTGCCATAATTTGGCTGCAGAAAACATAGGAGCACAGGTGTCTTTTCTGAGCTGATTCAAGTTTGTCTAATATGATATGAGCTGGGAAAAAATGGTTAAGGGAATACTATTTTTTTCATAGCTACTCATAGAATCATAAAATCTAATCCATTTTTTTTTAAAAGTATTTACTAAAATAACATTGATTTCAGGTGCAGTCGACCTCTACTACCGCACTGCCTCCACTCTCCAGGCCGCTTTCCACACATGTGGGCCAAGTCTCATGCATGAGTGAACATATTCCTGGACCGTATGGTCACATTGCAGCCAAGAGCACATCATCAGAAAGAGAAATAAATATATATGCCTCTCGGAGAGCCTGGCAAGCTACCAAGAGTATCCTGCCTGCACGGAAGAGCCTGGAAAACTCCCCATGGCGTTTTAGATATGCCAAATACAGTAACAAATAACAGGTCTCATTCAGCTGACCCCAAAAGAGCCTCCAATCATTGGGAAAGACGAGTAAGGAGAGGCTGCTAAAATCTCAGGGCTGGAATGAATGGAGATGTTACTGGCACCCACTCGAGTAAATCGATAAACAATGGGATGATAGACAGTTATACAATGAACATTGATTTATAACATTGTATAAGGTACAGCACCATACTTTGACATTTGCATATAGTATATCAAGACCACCATTGAAAGTCTGGTTCCTATTTATTCTTTATTGATTTATTTACTTGTTTTGTGGTGAAAGACATTGAACTCAGGGCTACCATATGCAAGGGAAGTGCTCTGATTATGAGCTACATCTCTGGCCCTGCTCTTTATTTTTTAATTTGAAATTTACTACCAATTATTTTACAAAATACTGCTGACGAAATTAGGGATGTTTTGCATCAAAACTATGGTGCTGAATATGAACACAAAACATTTTTAGCAGCAAATTAAGTGGCAGTTAAATAGGATGCAAATGAATTATATAAAGAAAATCTGAAGGTTAGAGTGTGCATACATACAAGTTTAAATAAGGGCTCCTGTTTGTCACAGTTCTAAAGGAGGCTTAGCCCAGAAGCACAAATAAATAACAGTAATACTGTAGAATTGTCATAGAAGAGCTTCATGTTAATATTTTTTTCTTTCAGTAGTTCTTTTCTTTCCTCTTCTCTTGATTATTTTCTCATGAGAATAATTTCAAAGGGGTTGGGATTCCTGAGAAGGAAATTTCTAAATGAAACCATCAGTTATGGTCTAGGCAGAAAAACAGAAACCACCCCAGGAATTTCAATCAGAGGTGATTTAAAACAGGGAGTTGGTCATGTAGATGACAGAACTGTTGACAAGGTGATGGCAAGGCGATCCAGAGATTACAAACAGTGGAAGCTACTAGGTTTGGAGGGACACAAGGAACCGGTATCCTTTTCACAGATTGGGGAAGAGGGCTGTTTTAGGGGAAATTGTTCCCTAAAGGCTCCCTCCTGCTTGAGCTCTTGCCACTGAGGGAGAGACATCTTTGAGGGAGCCCGAATGGCAGAGGAGATAGAACCATTAGAAGTGAAAATAAAAGCAGGAAATCATCAGAAAAACATAGAAATACCAAGAATCATTCTTTTTTCCAGATTATGCCAGTGGTCAAATCTACCTTGGTCAAATCTACCAAATCCAGTGTTTAAAGATCCAGGGAAATAAAATTTCCAGAGATACAAAGTAGAGAAGAAGAAGATGCAATGGACCAAGAGTGAAACTGGAAAATGACTTGGATACACAAAAATTGAATTATTTCTGTTTAAAATTTAGTTTAATTTAGAATTTAAAATTTAGTTTAGTTTGGATTTATTTCTTTGTACAGGTTAAAATTTTAGTTTATTTTAGTACCCTCACCACCTGGGTAGGTATTTCAAAGATAACTTTGAAACCTTATGACAATTGTAGGTGTATTGTTTTGCTATGTTATATTTGATGATATCAGTTAAGACCCAGTGAACCACTAGAATTCCCATTCATCTGAAATGGAAATTCTTTTCATGCTCAAAAAAAAAAGTAGCAGAGATGTCGGAAGGCACCCAAAATGGTACCTGTTACTGATGTTTGAATTTCCAAACCAGTCTCTGTACTTTTAGCAGATCAGCTCCCAACTTCCTACATGACATTTCAACTTTTGCTATTTTGTACTAATGAACTCCTTTATTTCTGCCTGTCTCATTAGGACACTCCATGCTTCCAGAAATGCAAGTGAAGTTTAATAGAGATAAAGCCATTCCACTCGCGCTGCTATGATCAAGAAGCTACAATCAATCTTGTTTTCTTCAAGCATGTCATAAAAAGACCCTTTTCCTTCTGATTAGCATTCTTGAACACAGTACAAGCTGATGACTTGCTTGAAGTCATTCACTGTAGGGATACAGCACCTAGTGCACGTGATAAAACGACATAAGGCATATGAACTGCTCATTACAATCTAATTAGTTTGGGCTTTTCATTTCATTTTATGTCCTGAATTGAACCTGATTCAATATGATTCTGAGTTCATCATGTCTTCTCCCTGGCAATGCAAGTTCATGGTATTTGCTTGCTAGATTCCAGTTAAAGAAATGGTTCCTTCTTGTCTTCTTTTAAAGAACTGGTTAGAAAGACCATTCATATAAAACATCTGAAATCTTCCATTCTTTCCTCTCAGAGATTTCAGGTTGATCTGAAATCTAGCACATATCACAGGTTAAGGAATCTTAAGCAATTAGACACAGTAATAAACAGACTCCACACCAGGCGGTTTTTCACTCGGAGAAGGAGGACTGAGAACCCTCCCGGTCCCAAGGGACCCAGCTCCAGCAGCTGACCTCCATTACCCAACCGCTGCCAGGCTCCAGGCCACTTTCTGACACATTTTAAGACACTTCCTACCCATTTTCCATAATTACCACACCATATTTGATGGAGTTCAGACAGTAGGCAGCAAATCACAGAGAGTAAAAGACAACACACACACACACACACACACACACACACACACACACACATACACACACCCCTCTTGGAGAGCCCGGCAAGCTACTGAGAGTCTCCCACCCACAGGGCAGAGGCTGGCAAGCTACCTATGACGTATTTGATATGCCAAAACTAATGATAGGTCTCATTCCCCTGATCCTGAAAGAGCCTCCAATTGTTGGGAAAGACAGGTAAGGAGAGACTGCTAAAATCTCAAGTCTAGGAGGAATGGAGATGTTACTGGTGCCCACTCGAAGAAATAGACAGACGATGGGATGACAGTGAATAAATAGACTTACCCGAATCATAAGTTTGCTTGCTTCTCATGCAAAGAGCAATAATTTTAGCCTCTGAGTTGCATCTGATAGAAAAATATTAACAAATGAGGTAAACCTGGATTCATTTTGCTAGTGAACTCAATTTTGTTGGAGGTTTCTTGACACCTGTCTTTCACTTCTGGATTGTTCCCAATGATATATTTGTATTGAATTAGTTGTTCACTAAGTAAATACACACTGAATCTAATTGCTATCTTTTAGGTGTTCTAGAGAGATTGTGACCCGGTATTGTTTTGGGAGATCTATACACACTTCTGTGTATTTTTTTGACATTAATGAAATCCAGATATTTGAGTTTCTTCTTTTTCTTTTTAATTTATTCATAATAATGTTATGAGATACACCAAACGAAGTCCTCCTCCCTACTGAGTTTTCAAATTTGGAAAATCACATAATCTTACTACCAACATTAAGTAATAATAATTGTTTTTGCTTATTAATGTGTGAACTTTAAATATTTGTTCTATCACCTCAAAGGTAAAGTTTGTGCTTTATCCTCACCAAAATAATTTAGAAATTTGCCATCATAGTATTCCTTACCCCACATCCATGCTATTAGACTACCCTGAAAATGAGCTTCTTATAATGAGGCCTTCTCACACCTGATTCATAAAGTCATCTTGGCTTTCATAGATTTTCTTCATTTAACATCATTAAATTTACCCTGCAAAGAGAAAGAAATAGCCTTCCCTTTCCAATAGCTTTTCAAAAGTATATATTTAGCTGACAAACGTTAGCTTTCTAGAGCTGCATACTTCAAAAAAATATTCACCATATAGATTTCCTCTTACCTCTTACTGCTTTAGAACAGTCTAATTTAATCATATGCCTACCCTAAATAACACTGGGAAATTCCATGTGACTTTGTTGATGGAATTTGTTAAAACCTGCTCTGCCAAAAAGTCTCCTCCATGATTGAAGGGTTTATCTAATATAATTCCATTTTTATTTCAATAATGATGACCATGATATACATCACTGCAGAACTGAACTTCACTGTTGATTGAATATTTTGAGTGTACTACATAAAATGTATTTATTCCCTTCCAAAGCGCTTAGAATGGCAACATATTTTATAAGATTCATTGATCTGCTTAGTGGAGAAACTAGATTAGGTGAGTATCTGCTTTGTTTACTTAGGTTTTATATCCCAACTGGATGCTCTTTATTTCTGCAATAATTTGTTGAAAGCTTGTGGTTATATGGTATGTAACCTTTAATTCAGCTATTGTTAGCATTTTTGTATGCCAGAGAGAGGTTCTGAAATTTTCAGCAGGCCATGGATTCTTAATTTGGGAATCTTAATTGTTCCCTTAGTACTTGAGAACCATCATGACATCTGAGTTATATACATTTCTTATGTATAACCTTCATCTCAACATTGAAGTAAGGCAAAAGGCATTTGTCCCACACTTCGAACAAGAAGAGGAAGTGAGATTTTTTTTTTTTACTTACATTGTCAAGGATTCTTAAGGGATTGGTCTTGGTTAATTAGCAATTAGTAAAATGAGTATCAAGCTCCTGATAAAATATTGTTAGGGAAATTGGGAAACAGAAGGTTACCTAAGCCACTAACCCAATCTTTGGGGAAGAGGAGGAGGTGGGAAGAGAGGGAACGAGGGGCCCAGGGTGCTGAGTGGTGCTTGCTGCGGTAGCTGCCTGTGTCCTCTAGCACATTATCTAGTCATCCCCTCTCTGCCCTGAAGCACAGTTCTGAGGCCCCGGAGACCGCAACAAACTCAGAAATTGCGACTTGATTAAAGACTACTGAGATGTTCGCACTGGAAATAAAAAAAGGATATTAGAAAAATTGATGTCATCTTCTTTGTTTATGAAAATGGCACTATTAATTCACTTTCCTTTGCATTTGCTCTATTGGCAGGTTTATGTGATGCTGTCTATATTTTAGTAGAAGGACATCAGCTTGTCATCAGGGGTTTTGTCCATGCAAGGTAACAGAGCTGGACCACTTGGCTAACATGGAATTGGAGTCTGGGCTGGTGACCCTGGTGACCTCGCTGGCATGAGCATGAACAATACATAGTAATTAACGTTGATCTTCGTTCATGTACTAATGTATAAGCTTGCAATGTTTTTAAACAGTGCAATAGAGCTAAAAAGTAAAAGTGGAATGGAATATTTAGAGCATATTGGTCAGGTCCAGTGAACAAACTGAGGTTGAGGAGAGGAGACTTTTGCCTCTAGGTCTAATACCCTTATTTTTGGTTGTGTTGAAGTAGAAGTTCCTTTCTTCATTCCAGTTGCTCACACTTCCTTCCATGAGACTGAATTTGGACTGACATTGAGAAATGAGGTGAATTAGGAAGCACATTATGCTTTAACAGTTGATAAATAGGTATGAATTTTCTTCAGTTGTTTTTTTCTGATATGTTTGATCCCACTTTGATTAAATTTATTAGATATAACTATACCTATAATTGAAATGGTTTACCAAATTATATGGGTTTCAAATGGTTGTGATTTTCATAGCAAGTTCTTCACTATAATCTTAATACTAATTAGGCACTAGGAGTGGGTAGAACAGTTTTGAAGGCAGATGAACTTAGCTTTGCATATCGACCCTACCACATAATAATTTGATCCTCTTAACCATTTTGTGACTTATATGGATCTCCTGTTTACTTTTCTGTAAAATGGGAATCATTATACCTCTGAGGAATGTGGGTATAGACTTAAAAATGTACACAAAATATATGGTAGATAATGTGTATTCAATGTTTCCTTTCCCCCCTTGGTTTCTATATCATTATTATTATTTATTTTTGTGTGTGTGAAGCAAGATAGTTTTTATTGAGAATTATTTAGAAAGATGTGAAGAGAGGGAAAGGGAGAAGTGTGTGTTCAAGATAGACAAAAGATTTCTGCAGAGGGAGATAGGCAAAGAAACAGATACACAAATGAACATGCTCAACAGAGAGCACGGGTGTGAGGAGCAAGCCCCTGAATTTTTCTTACAAAACTGAGCTTAGTTCCGCAGATAATATTTTTGCATTTTCACCAACTGTAAATATTTTAAGAGGGAGGAGTTATCTATAAACTCATTTCTGAAATCCTGCACTTGACCACGAAAATGAAGCCTGAAGCTACCCGTCTATGAATATTCTTCTTTCTTTGACTTCTGATAAAATTTTATTTCTATTTTGTTAGCTATGGTCACTCCAGGAAGAGTTTCAAGTGACAAGAGTATCAAATAAAAGTATGTGGCAGCTATTTTATAATGTATTTATGTATTAGTTCACACACAAAGAAGGGAGAAGTAAAATATTGCTACTGGTTGACTCAAGAAAGGTCACTTTATGTGTGATGGTTCTTAATTTATGATAACTCATGAGTCACGGTTCATTCAGACTTTAAAAAGATAGTGAATTTCATATAAATTACCTGTACTTAAACAAACAAGGATTTATGTGGTCTCTATTGAAGGCATTTAATACTCCCAACATGACTCAAGACACAAGGGTTCATGTTCATTATTCCTCAGGTACCGTTTTAAGTCCTTATGCAATTTTTCTAGGGCAGTGTCAAC